>NW_015165273.1:87827-134811 GCF_001447785.1 Gekko japonicus | reverse complement strand
GAGGAGGAGGAGGAGGAGGAGGAGGAGGAGGAGGAGGAGGAGATTGGATTTATACCCCGCCCTTCACTACCCAAAGGTGTCTCAGAGCGGCTTACAAACTCCTTTCCCTTCCCCTCCCTACAACAGACACCCTGTGAGGTAGGTGGGGCTGAGAGAGCTCTAACAGAAACTGCTCTTTTTCAAGGACAGCTCTTATCAGAACTACGGCTTGCCCAAGGTCATCCAGCCAGGTGCAAGTGGGGGAGTGGGGAATCAAACCCAGTTCTCCCAGGTTAGAGCCCACACACTTTAACCAGTATACCAAACTGGCTCTGGAATGGGAAAAGTGGGGAAAAGAGGGAAAGAAATTAAGGAAAAGAGAGGGGAAGGTCGTTCTGTGTTGCTGCAATGCTCTAACTACCTGTTTGCAAGATCTGGCTGAGCTGGGTGCAAGGTAAGGATGAGAGAAAGGCTAGACTGTTGGAGTCTAGTCCAACCTCTGTTAAGTCACTCACTTAACAGAATAGTTGGAGAGTGATTCAGCAAGAACACAACTTTATTCTTCAACTCGAACACAACTCCAACACGGATCAACATCTGATAGCCAGAACAACCTTTACATTGCAGCTGTCCTGCTTTTAAACATTCCCGGCTAATGTAGCCACACCCACTGTACAAATATCAACCTATGAGGTTATAGAGATATGGTCCAATCACATTAGTTCCCGCTCAGGGAGCTTGCATGAAGTGATTGGCTTGTTACTTCCTGGGCTAGTGATATGATTGGATATATTTGGATCCTAGCCCAGGACGAAGCTTTACATCACATTCCAATTAGATGTTTCACAACATGTTATGCATTCAAGGCAGCTTTGAATACACTACAACCTCCTACTCAGTGCAAGATCAATGTAATGTTTAATATTGCTTATTTTCCCTGAAACGACTAGGAAAGTTTTCCTGAAATTATTGGTGCCTTCTGGGGGGTGGGAGGTATAACTTCGTTATATGAAATTTCCCTGGGAATTTTTTTTTTTTTTAATGAAGAGAGATCATCAGTTTTCTGAGTGGAACACTAGAATAATTTATTTTGGGGAGCAAAGAGGTGGAGAAACTGGAAGAAGGAGGAGGAGGAGAAGGAGGAGGAGTCGCAAAGGTTTTACAACCGCCTTCCCTTCCTTTCACCATAACAGGCACCTTGTGAGGTTCGGTGGAGCTGAGATAGTCCTGAGACAACTGTGGCCAAGGTCACCCAGTAGGCTTCCTGTGGAGGAGTAGGAAACCAAACCTGGTCCTCCGGATTAGAGTCCACCACATAACCACTCCACCATACTGACTGAGTGGAGAAGAGGACTACAGAGGTAGGAAATCACATGGCCAAAGATTTGATTGTGGCCAGTCTCTCCTCAGAGCCAAACTAGACATTATGTCAAGTGCTCCCCACAGCCACACAGCAGCTGCAGGGAACCGAGTGTAAGAGAGAGAGTGACTGATTTGTCTTGAAACAGAGCCACGTGGGTGAGGGGGAGGAGGAAGGGCTCCTCCTCCCTCCCCCCAAGTAGTTATTTCACTGATTTTTCTGCCCCATGTGGAATATTTGAGAACTTTTGTTGTTGTTCAGTCGCACAGTCGAGTCCGACTCTTTGCGACCCCATGGACCAGCTCCCACCAGGCCCTCCTGTCTTCCCCCGTCCTCTGAAGTTGGCTCAATTTCATGTTCGTTGCATCGATGACACTGTCTAACCATCTCATCCTTTGCCGTCCCCATCTTCTTTGACCTTCAATCTTTCCCAGCATCAGGGTCTTCTCCAGTGAGTGCTCCCTTCTCATTTGGTGGCCAAAGTATTTGAGCTTCAGTTTCATTATCTGGCCTTCCAGGGAACAGTCAGGGTTGATTTCTTTTAGGATTGACTGATTTGATCTCCTTGCAGTCCAAGGGACTCTCAAGAGTCTTCTCCAGCACCATAGTTCAAAATAATCTATTCTTCGGCACTCAGCCTTTGGTGGCGTCTTTGTTTAATGACCCAGCAGCTATTGAGAATTCACCAAATAAGGCCATGCTCAAAAATGTTTCCAATGTATCCAACGTTTGGCTTGGAGTTTGATGGTGTTAAGTTGCTCACTTAACAAAGCAGTCGGAGAGTGATTTAGCAAGAACACAGCTTTATTCTTCAACTCGAACACAACTCCAACACGGATCAACATCTGATAGCCAGAACAGCCTTTACATTGCAGCTGTCCTGCTTTTAAGCATTCCCGGCTAATGTAGCCACACCCACTGTACAAATATCAACCTATGAGGTTGCAGAGATAAGGTCCAATCAGGGAGCTTGCTTGAAGTGATTGGCTTGTTACTTCCTGGGCTAGCAATACTATTGGATGGATTTGGATCCTAGCCCAGGACGAAGCTTAACATTACCGTTCAGTTAGATGTTTCACAACATGTCATGCATTCAAGGCAGCTTTGAATACACTACAGATGGAACCTTAAAGAGGTATTCCAGAGTTAGGACAAGCTAGGAAGTTTGTGTGTGTGCCTGCAGTCTGTCAAATTACAGCCAATTCACAGCAACCTCATAGGCCTTTCAAGGCAAGAGGTGGTTTACCATTGCCTGGCTTTGTATGGCAACTCTATAATTCCTTGGTGGTCTCCCATCCAAAGACTGATCGGGGCCAACCCTGCTTAGCTTCTGAGGCATGACTAGATTGGCCTCGTCTGGGCCCTCCAGGTCAAGGCAAATCTGACATATCAGGACTAATTAATTCCTCGCCCCAGTGTATGTGCTGATGTCTCAGCATAACCCATCCTTTGCAGATGTTCATTAAATCAGTGGTATCTTTTCTGTGATCAACTCTTGGGATTTGATTAGCACGTCTCATGCTGCGTTCTCCTTTATTAGATTGCACGTTTATTCTACCTTGCTTATCGCTCGGGAATGGACGGAATGGATTCATGGCTCCCGTTTATTTATTTTAATTTATTTACGGCCCTCCTTTCTCACTGAGACACAAGACAAGAATTTAAACCATTCAAATGAGAGCCGCCAGCAGGAAACCAAGAGGAGTAGGGACATGGAGGGATAGCAGTCACCAGTGGTGTGATGTCACTTCCAGGAAAACCCAAAAGTGATGTCTCACCTCTGTTGGGAATCACCAGAAGCTCTGTAGTAAAACCAAGCATTTTCAGTGATTCCATAGAAAAGCATGACACCACTTCTTGGTTTTCCTGGACTAACAGAAATGTGTGGCAGGGGAAGAGTTTCCATAAGTCACTGCTCACCTCTTCAGATACAGCTAGAATGTGAGTCCATCTGTCCTTATATCACAAGGTTGATTGATATCCATTCTGTACAGCTAAATGTGGTGCCTTCCATGGAGACAGATCAAGATGGGTCTCCATGTTAGTCTGTAGCAGTAGAAAAGAGCAACAGTCCAGTAGCACCTTTGTTGTTCTTGTTGTTGTTGTTCAGTCCCACAGTCGACTCTTCGCGACCCCATGGACCAGATCTCACCAGGCCCTCCTGTCCTCTGCCATCCTCTGAAGTCGGCTCAATTTCATGTTCGTTGCATCTATGACACTGTCTAACCATCTCATCCTTTGCCGTCCCCGTCTTCTTTGACCTTCAATCTTTCCCAGCATCAGGGTCTTCTCCAGGGAGTGCTCCCTTCTCATTGGGTGGCCAAAGTATTTGAGCTTCAGTTTCATTATCTGGCCTTCCAGGGTACAGTCAGGGTTGATTTCTGTTAGGATTGACTGATTTGATCTCCTTGCAGTCCAAGGGACTCTCAAGAGTCTTCTCCAGCACCATAGTTCAAAAGCATCTATTCTTCGGCGCTCAGCCTTCCTTATACTCCAACTCTCACAGCCATACAGTACTACTGGGAATACCATTGCTTTGACCATGTGGACTTTTGTTGGTAGTATTTGAAAAAGCGAGCAGTGACTCGTGAAAGCTCATACCCTGCCACAAATTTTGTTAGTCTTTAAGGTGCTACGGGGTAAAGAATAAGTTAGGTTAGAGAGGTCTGGCCTCCCAGTGGGAGTGATGTTCTACCCAGTGTGTCCAGACATCGGGAGCAGTGTTCCCTCTAAGCTGAGTTAGTGTGAGCTAGCTCACAGTTTTTTAGCCTCCAGCTCACACATTTTTGTCTTAGCTCAGGAAGGAGGGCTCCAGAGCAAACTAATTTGTGCAGTAGCCAAATCGCAGGCTCACCACTTTAATGCCAGTAGCTCACAAAATAGAATTTTTGCTCACAAGACTCAACAGCTTAGAGGGAACATTGATTCGGGAGTTCTCCTAAGCAATAGGCATTGGCATTGCATACTGTTTAATCCAGGAAGTTGAGTTAGAGGTGGAAAAGCAAGTTGTCCTTAAAGTCAGCCTCCCATCCTTGGGCTTCCCGGAGGTTCTTTGAGTGGGAATTATTGACATACTAATTTTCACCCTACCTGCTGGGCAGGGCATGCCATGCCTTAACCTGCTACCTCTGCCCTTCCTCCAGCTTATTTTTGTTTATGTCAATGCTTTCAGCTCTTTTCTTTTTTAAAAAAACCCCACCCTATACATAAAGTATACATCGTGATGAAGGATGCATATATTTAGGGAGGAAATTGAACATGTGGTATAGAAAAATAAGAAAATAAGGCCAATGAATTCAGTTTGCAACACTGAGTCATTAAATGCAGGCAATTTCAGAAATGTTCCTACCAGATATGTTTCCAAATGTTACAAGACAGAGATAAGAAATGGAGTTTCATCTCTGGCAGGGACACATCTGAAATAACCTCCCCTGAATTTCTCAAGTGTATGGATCTCCCAAACTTCCAAAATCGGGGGAAGACAATTTTTACCTGAATTAGAGATGATGCCAAATTTCTTATCTCTCTTGTTGTGCAACAGAAATTTGTTATAATCTCTGATAGGGATATCTCTGAAATAATCCTGAAATTTGGAGATTTGGTGTGTTTCAAGTTACTAGATCTTATTCTGAAGCAGGGCACACATGCAGATGAAATCTCCCATCTCTTAAAACTTAAACTTGTTCTGAGAGCTGTTGTCCTTCTTCTGCTACAGCTAAAGTTGCCAGCCCCCTGGTACTGGAGAGGGTTCCCCCATTTTTGTGGGCCCCTCTCCACTGACAGCCAACTGGCTGATGGGGGGAGCCCCATTTGCAAATGCTCCCAAACACAATGTGATGACATCACCTGGAAATGATGTCATTACGTTGCCTATGTCATGTGCTTACGCTCTAATTTTGGAGCAAAACTCTATGGTAAAATCGGGCTCAGCCCATAGAGTTTTGCCCAAAAACTAGACCATCACTGCATGACATCAGCAATGTGATGACAACACTTCCGGGTGATGTCATTTCACCATGTGCACTTCATGCGTGTGACAGAAGACTCCCAGAGAAGGTCCGTCGATCCCCCGCTGGCTGCCAGGTAGGATCCCTGGCAACCCTAGCTACAGCTTTGACTTCCTTTAGACCATTTTAAATAAATAATATAATGTGCTTTGAATAATATAATGTGTTTAAGAACATAAGAACATAAGAGACGCCAATGTTGGATTAGGCCAAAGGTGCATCCAGTCCAACACTCTGTGTCACACAGTGGCCAGAAATACCAGATGTCATCAGGAGGTCCGCCAGTGGGGCCAGGACATTAGAAGCCCTCCCACTGTTGGCCCCCCCCCAAGCACCAAGAAGACAGAGCATCACTTGGTGCTTGGTGCTCATGTAGACAAAAACATAAATGTCCACAAATGTTAATAGCCCTCACTGTTTTCCTTGACCTGACTTATTTGTGGCACACTAGGGTCTCAAAGAACAAAGACCCTGAAAGAACCTAGAACCAGAGCCTGAAAAAGCCAAGAAATGATTAATTTGACATAGCTGTTGAAATGAGTATTAGTAAAAGTGACGGCAACATGCAAGTGGTTATTTAGTAGTCCCCATACCTCCAATGTGCCTTGGTTATATTTCTTCTTTGATTATACTCTGTAAGAGTTTTTAGCAGTCGGACCCCTCCTCCCACCGATGAGCAGTTTGGTGCTTAGAGAGAAACAAACACCTCTTGGTAATATCCCCCCAAAGTCATATGTACACTGCACTGCCTGGCCTAGAAATAAAAAAGCCAAAACAAAATGGAGACAACCAACAGAAAATGGATGTCAGCCAGACATGACCCCAGACACATAACTTGCCAGATGAGACAGAAAGGGTGACAAGCTAACGACCCCCCCTCCCCACCCTAAAAGAGATGCATAATTTAAGCAATGGGTTTCCTGAGGAAACCTCACCTCACCTTGACTCAACCTCATCTACACCCAGTCATACCTCCCCCTTACTCATTCATCCCAATTAGTGCTATTCATGGAACCCCGTAGTTTTTCCCATCTTGTGCTCAAGGATCATCAAGCACCATTAATGCCTATAGTCTAAGTCAGGTAAACCTATCACAAGTTTCACAAGGTCTTTATCCATCTCTGCAAAACCAATTAAGGTATTGTTTTAGGGGCATACATATCAGATAGCCCCCGGGAGAATTTTTCCTATAACTGCCGTCACTCTGCTCTGTAGAATTTGTGTGCATTCTCAGTGCCATACATGGACACCCACTTGCAGGTGGTTCCTCCCCTCTCTTCATGAAACACATGCTGCCTTCCATGGGCCTCATTCTTCTGAACTGGTAAATATCACCTCTCCAAAACCTTTATCCCCACTCCTCTCTTATTTCCCTCTTAGCCAGTTTGTGTGCAGTTTGTGTGCAGTAAAGAAGAAACTGGAGACCAAGTGGTGATGAAGATGCATAAAGTTTACTTAGAGATAATGGTGAATACTTACACAGAGATATACAGACTGTCTTACAGCATACCAAACAGCCTGTTTTACAGCATACCATCCCTTGGTTGGAGAGAACTAAGTCCCCCCCCCCCGTTTATCACGCTGATAGCTTATATACTAACCCCAGCCAATCACTAACAGGATACATTAATTACCTACTCTAACAATGCCTGAAGAGTATCACCTGGTAGTTTAACACCTGGCCGTAATTGCCTTAACCACTTAGCATGACAGCTAAGACTTACACATAGATCATACTGATCTAGATCCAGTAACTGCTTGCTACCTCAACCTAGACATATATCTCAATATGTTTTGTGTGCATGTTTTGCTTTTATTGATACTGATCTAGATCCAGTAACTGCTTGCTATACTGATCTAGATCCAGTAACTGCTTGCTACCTCAACCTAGACATATATCTCAATATGTTTTGTGTGCATGTTTTGCTTTTATTCCTTTATAATAAAACACCTTTCTGGTTGCACTTCAGCCTGGTTTATTTTGAGAGTTCTCTAAGGGAAAATCCTGGTATACATAGGTGGAGAGCCCCAGTTACCTGCCTCTTGCCGTGTCTCCAATTAAATCTAAATCCCCCCCCATCTAAAAGAGTGAGCTGAAAAGGTTTCTCTAGGCTAAAATGCATGCTATATTTATGAGTGTTCTCTGCATGCACCACTTCGATAAGTGTCAGGTCCAAGAGGATTGTTTAAAAGACTCAGAAGCTGATTTTGATGATGACAGATGACGCAGATTGAGGAGAGGCCTCCTGCTCTACCCAGGCTAGAAAAATGACCCCCTCTTCCACCCATCCTACCCATCATTGACAAAATCAGCTTCTGAGTTGTTGTTTTTTTAAGACAATCGTGGAGCTGGCATGTGGCTCTGATCAAAGTGGTGAGCTTGGAGACTGTTATAAAACAAGCATATGATGTATCTTAGCCATCTGACTCTTACTTCTGGGAGAACCAGAGTCCTTTATTTTACCATATGTTGCTTTTTTTTTTTTCTTTTCCATGCCAGTGTTGCTGTGCTCCTGTCAAATCACATTGCTCCTCCAACTTAGGCAATTCTTCGAAGTCACGCTGTGCCAACAAACAGTAGGAGATCGTTTGAAGGACAAGCATATCTAGAAGCTGCCAGTGGAACGGCGGAAACAGGTCACATCTGGGACACAGACTAGTAAAGCCATTTAGCCATCAAGAGGCAATCGTGTGTGTCTTTCCAGGAATGTCATAAAGATTCTTCAGTGCTTTTTCATTGCTACACATGGTGTTGGCATCTCCTCAGCTTCCTGGAGTTCCTGATCAAAGGGTCACCTACTGAGTTCTTCTTTTCTAGGTAATAGCCAGGGCTCAACTAGGTATGATTACAGAAGCTTCCTCTCTTGGCTCTGAGAATGAGTTTCATCAGGTCTGAAACATGTAGAATCTGAGCCAGTGAAGACTTTTCTCTCCACTCCCCTCAACTGTCCCCTTCAAACACCCTCCCAATTTACCTGCCTTGCTTCTAAGGAACAATTTATTTATTTTATTTATTTATATTTACAATTATATCCTGCCCTCCCCGCCATTCGGCAGGCTCAGGGCGGCTAACAACATATATAAAAATACATTAAAATTCCATTAAAACTGTCAATCAATATAAAATCATACAACTTATATTAAAAGAGGGTGAATCGTGCGATCTCAACTGTCAACTGAACACTGTCTTAGTGTAAAAACTCCACCCCCTACAGATGGATAACTCCAGAAGGATTTATCTTCAACTACAAAGAAAAGAAGCAAAAGATTGACTCTGTTACAAAAGTAAAGGCATTTTTGGAACAGCACCAAACAACAGCGAAGGATGGAAGAGCAGAGGATGACAGCGTAATAGAAGAAAACATTGAACATACATCGAGAAACAGTGAAAGTTCTTCAGGCAGTTCTCTAGAAGATTCAGACTCCAATAAGGGAATGGCAGCTCCCAAATTATTGTGTGTGTGTGGGGGGGTGTCGACAAACATGACATTTTTGTTGCTGTCCTCTTTCACTCTTTTACTCTTTTACTTCCGTCCCTTCCCAAGGGTTTCATAGTGCAATCATAATTTTTGTTGCTGTCCTCTTTCACTCTTTCACTCTTTTACTTCTATCCCTTCCCAAGTGTTTCATAGTGCAATCATAAAAAAGAATTAAACCCTTCTACATTCACTGAAGGGCCTGCCGTGGCTCAGAGGTTAGGACACTGAGGGGCAGACTGGATGTTCTGTAGTTCGGCAGTTCGAGACCCGAGTGCGGTGTGGCAGAGTGAGCTTTCGTCTCTGACCCCAGCTCCTGCCAATTTAGCAGTTCGAAAGCAAGAAATTGCAAGAAATTGGTGGGAAGGTAGCAGCATTCCATGCACCTCGGCATTTAGTCATGCCAGCCACATCACCACTGAAATGTCTTCAGACAACGCTGGCTCTTCAGCTTGGAAACAAAGATGAGCACCACTCCCTAGAGTCCGATTCGACTGGCTTTCGAGCAGGGGAAACCTTTACCTTTACGTTCACTGAAGTCAAAGGACCCAGAAGAGTGTAACTACACATGAAGCTGTCTTATAGTGAATGAGATCTTTGGTCCATCCCAAGCCCTAGTTAAGACCATGATATTGGCGGGGAAAGCAGCTATAGCTTGGGGCTGGAAGGATAAAAGTAAGTGGACAGTGGAAATCTGGCACAGCTATCTGTTTGATTTCATACAGTCAGAAATCACGGCAGTCCTGCGTAAGGAGGCACCCTGGGAAAGGAAATCCGCAGAAATTTGGAAAAGGTGGAAGACCTATCTGGAGTGGATATCCAAGGAGGGAAGGGAAGACATTCGGTGGAAGATTTTGACTTTGTGCCCGTGGCTGGAGAGAAAAGACTAAGGACTACACGAAGATAGGGAAGGGGGGAGGGAAGGGAAGGGGAGGAAAAATTGTAAGACGCTAAATAACATGGAATGTAAAAGCAATGGATAAAACAAATAAAAAATAATTTATATAAAAAAAGAGAGAGAGATCTTTGGTCCATCAAGTTCATTACAATCTATTCAGACTGGCAGTCTGAATCCACAGTCTCAGGCAGGGGTTTTTACAACATCTACTACTTGATCCTCTTAACTGGAGATGCCACAGGTTGAACCTGGGACTTTCTGCATGCCAAACAGATGCTCTACCACTAAGCAGAAGCTCTACCACTGAGCCACAGTCCTTGCTTAAGATTGCATTCATACTTAATCACACATCATCCATGGTACTTGGGATGCAGAACATGTGTAGCACCTGTTGCATTCTGGGAACTGTACATCTCAAGCACCTGGTGCATTATGGGAATTCTCAGATGCCTAACACTCTATCTTTCTATTGTCTGCCACTTCAGCCACATTGGTCCCCCAGGAAAAGGTCAGATAGGTTGGGGATGGTTGGTAGAAGAGTAGAGTAGAGTAGAGTAGAGTAGAGTAGAGTAGAGTAGAGTAGAGTAGAGTAGAGTAGAGTAGAGTAGAGTAGAGTAGAGTAGAGTAGAGTGAGGATTTTGGGAGGCACCTAGAACTCTGATGTCATCTTGTGCGTTGTGGTGATCTGACCACTCAAGGCACTTAGAAGTGACTTCATGATTGTTTCCTAATTTATCTGCAACTACCTCTGTTTGCCCAAGCTCAGTTCCAAGGAGAGCTTGGGGTGCCACCTATCTCTGGTTCTAATCTTAAGGACACTTTCCTTAGAGTAAACTTCACTGAATGTTAAGATGTTAAGTTAAGACGCTGAGTTGCAGACCAGAAGATCTGTAGCTCGGCAGTTCGAGACCCGAGTGCTGCGTGATGGAGTGAGCTCCCGTCTCTGGCCCCAGCTCCTGCCAACCTAGCAGTTCGAAAGCAAGAATGCAAGAAAGATAAATAGGTACCACTTTGGTGGGAAGGTAACAGCATTCGGTGCACCTCAGCATTTAGTCATGCCAGCCACATGACCATGGAGAAGTGTTCGGACAGGGCTGGTTCTTCGGCTTGGAAACGGAGATGAGCACCGCCCCCTAGAGTCAGATTTGACTGGCTTTCGAGCAAGGGAAACTTTTACCTTATGGGTAGACCTGCTTGGTAGTGCTCCCTCTCTCCTTCAGTCTTTTTTTAGATAAAAAAAATCAATGGAGCTGTGACAAGACAGGAAATTGACTCAGCAGAGTTCCACCCTTCTAAACCAACTGAGTTCAGCCAACATAGAAAAGTGCAAGACTGTTTGGAATGGCACTGCAACTTTCCAAAGCTGGCTGGTTCCGTTTGAACACCCCATTCTATTTTGCTTCTCCCTTGTGAGAAACAAACGCATTGCCATACCCATTTCTCTTTCTTCAACCTGAATTCCCCCCATGAGTTTTTAGAGATGATTTTGGTGCCAGTTACATATCAACGACACAAATATTGTTGATAAGGTATTATTATTATTATTATTATTATTATTATTATTATTATTATTATTATTGCATATAGGCACATTCATATAGATAGCAAACACATTACATCAAAGAAACGGAGGACACAAACAATAATCAACAGCCACACACACAGATTAGGCAAATCAAATTAAATGGCAATTGAATGATTGGTATCTTACAAAAAACCAAGTTACACAAGTACCATCTGTATGCATTGTATACTTGATTTTTCTTTATATGTATGTCGAGTAATTATCAGGTGACATTCAACACGTTGACATGCCATTGAACGTATAACAACCCCATCTATATCTTGGTTCTTCCCCTTGGTTTCATTTGTAAAGAGAATGTGTGTTGGCTCTTTCTTATAAAGAGTTGTATGCCCATACGTGCAGGTTGTACATACATTCACTGTGATGAGCGAACAGGGCTATTTTTTGAAAAAAATGAATGTGGTCATATCTGCTTATCCCACATCGTCACATATACTTTAGTAGCTGAAAAGTGAGATTGCCACATCTTACCTCTAGGGAAAGTTATTTTTCCCCAGTTGGCCTCCAATGAAGGTTTCAAAGAATGATCATGACTCAGTGCTATAGCATCTGCTGTAGATGCAGAAGGTCCCAGGTTCAACCCCTGGCATCTCCAGTTGGGGTAGATGATATGTGGAAGACCTCTTTTTGAGAACCTGGAGGTCTACTGCCTGTCGAAGAAGAAGAAGAAGATTGGATTTATACCCTGCCCTCCAGTTGGAGTCTCAGAGTACCTCATAATCTCCTTTCCGTTCCCCTCCCCACAACAGACACCCTGTGATGTAGGTGGGGCTGAGAGAGCTCTGAGAGAACTGCTCTCCTACTCTTCTACTCCCGTATTTACATTATTCACTTTCTCACCGAGTCTCAAGGTGGATTACACAGTGGGCATGACATCACTTTGGCCCTCACGTGCTTGGAAGCTTGCCACCAGATCTCCTGCAATAGCTATTGCTAGAGACCTCCCAGCAAACTTTCCCTTTGCCTACCACCACCCAAACTGACAGCAGGGAGAAATGAGGCAGGTGGGGAGCACACTGGCATTGCACTGACAGCCTAATATCACTTCTGTTAAAACACAGAAGTGATGTCATGGACACTCTAGGACAGGGGTGTCGAACTCATTTGTTATGAGGGCCGGATCTGACATCAATGAGACCTTGTCGGGCCGGGCCATGTGTGTCATAAAATGTAATGCCAGGTAGTGGAGATATCACCTTTATAAAGGACGCAAATACAAAGAGGGGCTTTTTTTAACTTAAAATCATGCTTAAAACATAAGTACTCTTGCAATATTTTGTTTATTTAACAGTGTCTGATAACTGATACCTCTTGCTCCAAATTATCGCATCAAAAGGTCTGTGCTGTTGCAATCCTTAGTATGCTGTTCAGGTGTGTATCTGTAAGCTGCAAACCTACGGTGACGCAGCAGTAGCAGCACTGGAAGAAGAAGCAGAAGACAGCCAGTTCCACTGTGGGCCTGATAGAAGACCTCTGGGGGCCTGATCTGGCCCCCGGGCCGCATGTTTGACACCCCTGTTCTAGGATTTTTAAAACCCTATGTGATGACACTGGCATGGCATTGGTGCACCAGGACCCACCCCTTGATTTCTCCTAGGGGTTTCTGAATGTAGCCTGCCAACCCTATTTCACATGCTTATTTATTTCTTTATAAATTAGATTTCTAAACCAGTCTGCCCTACACTTGGGGCTCAGGGTAGTGACTTGGCATGCAGGGTAATGGGGCTTTTTCCAAATTTAGGTAAATAGCTCCCTGCCAGGGCCATTTCAGCTTCAAAAAATGGTGTACTGTGGATGTAGGAACCCCTCCTCCCCTCCGCATCGTAGTTCTGGGCCAGGGATAGCTCCCATTGACCACCACAAGTGTACTTAGTGGCAGAGTCCCATTGTGCTCTTCACAGGGTTAAAACAACAACACCAGTTTGGAGTAGTGGTTAAGTGCGTGGATTCTAATCTAGGAGAACTGGGTTTGTCCTCCTGTGACAGTGAAATCCATGTGTTTGTCCTCCTGTGGCAGTGAATTCCATGTGTTAATCACTCTTTGGGTGAAGAAGGACTTCCTTTTATCTGTTCTAACCCAGCTGCTCAGCAATTTCATTGAGTGCCCACAAGTTCTTCCATTGTGAGAAAGGGAGAAAAGTACTTCTTTCTCTACCTGCTCTATCCCATGCATAATATCATAAACCTCTATCATGTCACCCCTCAGTCATCATTTCTCCAAGCTAAAGAGCCCCAAGATCTTTAACCTTTCTTCAGTTTGGTGAAGAGCCAGTTTGGTGTAATGGTTAAGTGCATGGACTCTAATCTGGGAGAACCGGGCATGATTCCCCACTCCTCCAGTTGCACCTGCTGGATGACCTTGGGCAAGCCATGCCTCTGATAAGAGCTGTTCTTGAAAAAGAGCAGTGTCTGTCAAGAGCTGTCTGAGCCCCAATTACCTCACAGAGTGTCTGTTGTGGGGAGGTGAAGGGAAAGGAGTTCGTAAGCTGCTCTGAGACACCTTTGGGTAGTGAAGGGCTATAAATCCAATCTCCTCCTCCTCCTCCTCTTCTTCTTCTTTTTCACACCTCCGAGAATTTCTAAGTTCTCCAACAAAGAAAGAAGCTCCCTAACATGAGATAGCATTAATCATCTGCAATTTATGAATTCTTATTTACTAAGAGGGATTAATTGAGCTGAGGAACACAAACTGGAACGTGGCACCACATAAGCACATTAATAATGAGGACTTAGCCACCCTTTGTAGATGTCTCATTTCCTTAGGGAGGGAGCCACTGGGCTGTATAAAAGGTCCTCCTTCCACATGTTCTCCATTCATTCTCTGAATCTACCATTGCTCTTTCCATTGAGAAATAAAGTAAGTTGAATCTTACTATTCTTTATTGGTAGCAGGAAAAAAAAGATTACTTTGACAGAATTTGGATGGTCTGGAGTTCAATAGTAGGTGAAGAATGAGGGGAAGATCTCATAATGTCTGCACGTGTTGAGGAGGATCTCTCCCTGATTCTTTTTTAGTGATCTTCTTTCCATTTTGGTTCAATCGCTTCTCCAGGACAATCTGGTTGTAAGAATAGATGAGTGCATCTGGATCTGAGAGACTGAACACTGTATTGAAAGTCACAAGATCAGCTGAAGGCTTTGTACGGTCAGGACAAGAATTCTAGGTGCAGAGAAGGAAGGCGAGTTCTTGGAGGAAAAGATGGGAGACGAAAAAATTGCCAGTTGTGACTCAGTGAAAAAAAGTGTGTGAGATGTGTTAGTATGTAGCATATCAGGAAAGGACACACTCAAAGGGGAGATAATATATTCGGTGGACATATAAAGCCACCTTATAATGTATAAGACAATTGATCCATTTGGCTCCGGTCTAGATTGACAGGAAGAAACTCTGCCATATGTCAGGAAGACAAAGGGCTCTTCTAACATCTCCCATCATCTGAGATATTTTATCTCAAGGTGACACAGATCAAACCTGGAACCGTCTGCGTACAAAGCATGTGTGCTGAACCTGGACCACACTATGTACCTCATCAGAAAGGAACATACAAAACTGGCTTATGGCAAAGGAGACCATGTTGAACTGGGGATGCCATGGACTAAGTGTGGTACCTTTGGCATGCCAAACAAATGTTTTGTTGATGAGGCATCTGTCTGTGGCTTCAAGATGAATCGGAGTAGGCAGATTAGGAATTCTCTTGATGACATATTCCACACAGGATCTCATGTATTAATCCAGAAGAAGACAATGGCCAAGTCTCAGGGATAAGAACATATGAGAAGCCAAGTTTGGATCAGGCCAATGGCCATCCAGTCCAACAGTCTGTCACACAGGGGCCAAAAATACCAGGTGCCATCAGGAGGTCCACCAGTGGGGCCAGGACACAAGAAGCTCTCCCAAAAATCTAGAGCGGAGGGGTTGATCATCAAAGTGCCTACTTGGAAATATGGAGTTGAGCAGAATCAGCACTGAGTGAGTAGAAGATGCCGTGAGAACAAAGAGGAAAGGAGAATAAATTTAGTAGGGAGGATCAAAGTGAGCAGGTGTGGCCGTAAGAAAGCTGTGGGGATTAAAAAGGACAGACAAAGAAAGGGAAGGGGAGCCGAGAGAGTAAGTAGGTTTTCAAAAAATGAAGACCAAGAAAATTAAGAACGAAGATCACAGGGAGAGGCCCTCTTGACTTGGGCGTGGAACAGCGGTCACTTGGGGGGGAGGTATTTGTGAATTCCCTGCATTGTGCAGGGGGTTGGACAAGGTGACCCTGGAGGTCCCTTCAAGCTCTCTGATTCTAGGATTCTGTGATTCTATGACTGCCCTGTCAATCAAAGAAACTTGTTGGGGGAGTACATGAGAGAAGGCCTTTCCAGGGGCAGCCCCGGTTATGGAACAAGCTTCCCAGGGAGAAACCCACCCCCTAACTTTCCGCGTTCAGGAGGCACTTGAAGATGGCTTTATTTAAGAATGCATCTAGATAAGTTTATCAGGAGTCTGAAGCAGGACTCTTTTTGTAGCAGGAACCCCTGTGCATATTAGGCGACACACCACTAATGTAGCCAATCCTCCAAGACCTTGCCCCCCCCCCCCACTTTCCACCTTCAGGAGGCACTTGAAGACGGCTTTATTTAAGAACACACTTAGATAAGTTTACGAGGGGTCTGAACTGTGATTGTAGATCTGGTTTTTATGCTTCTTACATTTTTTATGTTATGTATTTTAGATATGCCGTTAAGTCGCCTTGAGCTCCGTAAGGAATAACGGCAGATAACAAATCATTTCAATAAAAGAAAGGAAAGAAGAATGCAGCCTGGGGGACAGTTGTTGTGGCCTGCCACAACATTTAATTTTTTTATTTGCTTGTTGGTTTCAATTTATATCCCTCCCTCCCCGCAAGCGGGCTCAGGGCAGATCACAGAGCAAATCAAGACATCATAAAATTACAGTACATGATTAAATACAAAAACAGTTAAAACAGTATAAAACAGTGTATATTAAGACAGGTCACACTCTTCGTGCGTCTAGATTTCAAGCTGGTGCCATTTTCTTCTTTGTAAGCCGCTCTGAGAGCTGCTCTGAGAGCCAGTTTGGTGTAGTGGTTAAGTGCACAGACTCTAATCTGGGAGAACTGGGTTTGATTCCCCACTCCTCCACTTGCAGCTGCTGGATGACTTTGGGCAAGCTATAGTTATGACAAGAGCTGTCCTTGAAAAGGCAGTTCTCAAAAGAGCTCTCTCAGCCCCATCTACCAAACAGGGTGTCTGTTGTGGGGAGGGGAAGGGGAAAGGAGATTGTAAGCCACTCTGAGACTCCAAGTGAAGGGCGGGGTAGAAATCAGATCTCCTACTCCTCTTCTTCTTCATCAGCATCTTCTTCTTAATCTGGGCCATAAAAAGATGGTAAACTTCAGCGGGGGGGAGGGGGAAGCGAGATTTAATTGGACACCCGCCACTTCAACCAAAGGCCTGGTGGAACAGCTCCATTTTACAGGCCCTGAAGAATGGTAATATGTCCCCTTGATGGTTGTATCAGTCCCGCGCAAGAAGCAAGACAGGTCTGTCCATAACCTTCTACTTGGCCACTGGTCATGGCTGGTGGCTCACAAAACATCATCTATATTTCACGCTTACAAGTTGGGGTTCCTTCACCGACAGCCTCTTTTCCTTCTTTCCAGTTTTGCCTTCCATCCCTCAAGATGAGCTGTTGCAGACGTTGTGGCGGCCGGGGCTGCAGCTGTTGCTGTTGCCGAAGAGCCAGACCACAAGTGGTCTACTACGTCGGGAGACCCTGCGTTCCCTGTGGTGGTTATCAAGGGTACACCTACGTCCCCTCCTACATCCCAGCGCGAAGCTGCTGTGCTCCGGCACGCCCTTGCTGCTATGGCTCACAGGGGTTCAGCCAAGTGAAGAAATGTTAAGGAGACTCTCAAGACAAGCAGGAGGCCTGCAATGTCCCAGCTGAACATCGGGGATAATTCTACCTTACTGAAGATGGCACTTCGAAGATCTGCTGGTTTACCTCCTCCTACAATCACCTTGCTGAGATAAAGCTTGCGTTGGCTCCTGTCTCCTCAGCTCATCTGCACATCTTTTCTTCTTTCCCTTAACTTCCTTCCATGAAGCTCTTGTTAAGGATTTCCTAGAGCTGAAGGATAACTGTCCTCATTTTCTTGTTGATGTTTGAACCCTTCTTACCTCGCTACTCCTCAGTAATTCTTTTCCTGGGATGTTCCTGTGCTACAGACTGAAGCTGGTTTTATCATACTCCATCTCCTTCTTAAAATGTAGTTTATGTGATGAGGGCCAGTTGAGAATTCTCAGCACCCTCTTCAAACTGCATTTCCCAGGGTGCCTCAAAAGACATCATGGTACAGAAAAGAAATATGTTTATACTGTCGAAAGTCCCTGCCTTTTAAGCATTAAAACTTTCTGGAATTAAAAATGTTTCCATTGTGTGGTGCTTCTCCCCCCCCCCCGTCTTTTATCCCCACATTAATATCTCAGGGAAGATATTAAAATGGCGTACCTGCTCATCATAGCACATACCCACTGCATGTCTTGCCACAAAGGATATTTAATCTTATCTTATATTACTTTGTCATAGAACAAAGTCTGAGTTCAGTGGCACCTTTCAAACCAACCAAGTTTAATTCTGGGTTTAAGCTTTCGTGTGCATGCCCACTTTTTCAGATACATTGAAACAGACTTCCACAACCATCAATGTGCTCTGGCAACCTCAGCAGGGTATAATGACACAGAATCCACCATTTTCTCCGGAGGAACTGATCTTTGGTAATTGAAGAGCAGTTATAATTATCAGTGATCTCCAGCCCTCACCTGGAGATTGGCAACAATTGTTATCTGGGAATAAATGGCTCGTTTGGATGTTGGAATCTATGCAACCAACATGAAATTGGGCAAACTTCAGAGGATGGCAGAAGACAGGAAGGCCTGGCATGATCTAGTCCATGGGGTCACGAAGAGTCAGACTCAACTGTGCAACTGAACAACAAACCTGTCTGAGGTCCTACCCCTCCTCAAACCTCACCCTCTCCAGGCTCCACCCCTCAAATCTCCATGAATTTCCCAACCTGGAGATGGCAACCCTACCTCCTTCCCAGCCAAGCATCAACCTGCCATTATCTCCCCCTCTGATTTCAGCTTTTCATCTCCTCCCCTCTCCCTCCTGGAGATCAGTTGAAATTCTGAGTGATTTCCATCCCTCTCCTGAGATTGGCAACAGTGGTTCCCCAGGAGGGAATGGCTTGTTTGGGAGGGTGGAATCTATGGCATTGTACCTGTCTGAGGTCCAACCCCATCAAACCTCACCCTCTCCAGGTTCCATCCCTCAAATCTCCAGGAAATTTCCCACCTGGAGTTGGCAACCCTTCCCAGCCAATCATCAACCTACCTTTATTTTCCCCTCTCTCTTCAGCTTTCCATTCCCCCCCACACACACACCTGGAGCCTCAAACCCTGGCTGGCACAGAGTCCACCATTTTCCATGCTCTGAAACCCTGACTGCCACAGAGTCCACCGTTTTCTCCAGCAGAACTGATCTCTGCCATCTGGAGATCAGTTGTAATTCTGAGTGATCTCCAACCCTCAGCTGGAGATCAGCAACAATGATTTCCCAGGAGGAAAAGTAGTATTTCTCTGTAATGGGAACCAAAACAGCTTACATCATTCTCCTCTCCCCCTTTTGACTTGCACAACAACCCTGTGAGGTAGGTTAGGCTGAAAGTCTGTGACTGGTCCAAAATCACCCACTCAGCTTCTACAGCAAGAACCTGGATCTCAGAGACCCTGCTCTGAAGCACTGACTGCTATGCCTAGGGCAGCCAACCTCCAGGTGGCGCCTGAGTACCCCCAGGTATCACAATTGAACTCCAGACAACAGATCTCCCCCCCCCCAGAGAAAATAACTGCTTTGGAAGGTGGGCTTTATGGCATTCTGTTCAGCTGAGGCCTCTCACCTCACCAAACCCTGGCTTCCATAGACTCTACCAGAAAATCTCCAGGGATCTACCTACCTGGAGCTGGCAACCCTAGTCAGGACTGGCCCTAATGAGTTCCTCACAAAGGCCTGCAAAGGGTTTCCTTTGTCTGAACCAAGCTTTGCTTACCACGGCAAGATGGGCTCCAGTTTACAACTCAGCTGTTTGCCTCCCACCCTTGTCCCGTGGGCGGATCTCACTCCTTAAGTTCGCTGCAACCACTCACAGAATCATCACTGTTTTTTTAGAGGGATAGTGAGACCCCTCTGGCCGAATCTCCCTACATGGAGATGGAATTCCCAATCTTTGGAGGATCCCTGGAAAGTCTAACCTTTCCTTGCTCTCCTGGGCTCCCCCATCCCTTTGGTATTGTGTAGAGCAGGGGAGACTATGTGGTCAGAGCACAACACAGATTATTAGCCCAAATTAAAGAACTGATTTAACTATTTACAACATTATAGAGCACACACACACTCTAGGATTAAGCACACACTATGAACCAACAGGACATAAATCACCTGTTTGTCCAATATTTTGCATAACCTAGGGACTTCATGTTGTCCATGCAGCCAGGGACAATGGAGAGAAGACCCAAACATGAGAACTAAGGTAATGATGAACTTTAAACTACTGCAACTTAAAGTAAATCTAGACTGTCCTAAATTAAACATCATTTTATTTATTTATTTATTACTTTCGTCTTACTATCCCGCTCTAATCCCCGAAGGGGTCTCTGAGCGGCTATACAGTTATCCATTATCCCTATCTAAGGCCACAATTCATCAGGGGTGGGGACATCCCTACCAGCACCCAGTGGAGGGGTTTTTTTTCTTTCCTCGGGTCGGCTTCTTTCCGTTGTCTTTCAGCTGCGGCTTCTGGCTCCTCTCTTTTTCTGGCGGTCCTCTTTTCGCGGCGGATCGGTAGGCCCCTCTGGCGTGCGGCATGCTTGGCAGGGTCCTGGCTCTGTCCTTTACGGCTCCGCCCGCCTGCGCTGCCACACTCACACGTCGTCCTGGCTCCGCCTTCTCCGCTGCCGTCAGGTTCGCCACTGATGTATTCCGGACGCCATTTTTCCGCTCGCTGCTGCCGCCGCCATTCACCTTCCGCCGAAACCGGCCCTCCAACGACCCCCGGAATGGGGGAGGGTGCCCCCTACCTTCTAAGGTAGGTTCCCAAATTATCTACTCACGCTTAGTTGGTTAAGGGCGCTTTCGAACTGCTGGGTTGGCGGAAGCTGGGACAAAGGGCCAGGTGCTCAATCTGGCCACGGTGGGTATCGAACTGCTACAGCAGTTCGTAGATGTTATTACAGCAGGTGTTTAACCACCTGCGCCACCGCTCCCTTGGACTGTGGGAAGATCAAATCAGTCAATCCTAAAAGAAATCAACCCTGACTGTTCCCTGGAAGGTCAGATACTGAAGCTGAAGCTCAAATACTTTGGCCACCAAATGAGAAGGGAGCACTCACTGGAGAAGACCCTGATTCTGGGAAAGATTGAAGGTCAAAGAAAACGGGGACAGCAAAGGATGAGATGGTTTGACAGTGTTATCGAGGCAACGAACATGAAATTAAGCAAACTCCAGAGCACGACAGAAGGCAGGGGGGGGCTGGCTTGATGTGGTCCATGGGGTCACGAAGAGGTCGGACTCGACTGTGCGACTGAACATCAAGATGAGGAAGCCCCATTCAGCCCAGTGAGTGATACCCCTGCAGGCCCCTCTCTGGAACTAAAGGTAAAGGTAAAGGTTCCCTTGCTCGCAAGCCAGTCAAGTCTGACTCTAGGGTAATGGTGCTCATCTCCGTTTCAAAGCTGAAGAGCCAGCGCTGTCCGAAGATGTTTCCGTGGTCATGTGGCCAGCATGACTAAACACCAAGGCGCACGGAATTCTGTTACCTTCCCACCGAAGTGGTACCTATTTATCTAATTGCAATTTCTTGCTTTCGAACTGCTAGGTTGGCAGGAGCTGGAACTAGAGACAGGAGCTCACTCCGTCATGCGGCAACCTGGGTCTCGAACTGCTGAACTACTGGCCTTCCACAGCCTGCAGTTCAGCGTCTTAACCACTTGAGCCCAATTAAACCTTATGGGGGAACATTTTAAACAAAGAACCACAGCCATCTTACAAACACAGGTAGCTGCCATTTTGTGACACCTACCAACAGCCACTGAGGGAAGAGTTAGTCCCACATGTTACCCCTCAGCTGTCATTTCTCCAGCTTAAAGAGCCCCCAAGTGCTTTAACCTTTCTTCATAGGGAAAGTGCCCCAACCCTTTCATCAGTCTAGTTGCCCTTTTCTGCACTTTTCCCAGTGCTTTAATATCCTTTCTGTGGTGTGGTGACCAGAGATACCTCCCTAGGGAAATGAGACACCTTCAAAGGGTGGCTAAGTCCTAATTATTAATGAGCCTTTGTAGTGCCACGTTCCAGTTTGTGTTCCTCAGCTCAGTTAATCTCTCTTAGTAAAGAAGAATTCATAAATTGCGGGTGATTAATGCTGTCTCGTGTTAGGGAACTTCTCACTTGGTTGGAGAACTTAGAAGTACTCGGAGGTGGTTTAAAAAGGAATGTCGTGGTAACCCTGTGAAGAGCACAATGGGACGCTGCCACTAAATAAACTTGCGGTGGTCAATGGGAGCTGTCTTTGGCTCGGATGCGGAGGGGAGGAGGGGTTCCTACCTCTGGAGCTCAGTTGTTATCCTGGAAGACCTCAGGCCTCACCTGTGTTACCCTAAGAGGTTGTGAGGGTCTCTTAAGTTTGTTGGGGAAATTAGCAAGGAGACCCAGACAATGCAAGAGGGGGTAATCGAGCAGGGTCTCCACATATTTACGGGGATTTTCCCCTCAGAAGACATCTCAAAATGAACCAGGCCATAATTAATGAAAAAGGTTTTTATTAAAGAGAATTAAAGGATAAAATCAAACTTAAAGGATAAAACCAAGAGAGAGATCTTGGAGTCGTAGTAGATAACTCACTGAAAATGCCGAAACAGTGTGCTGCTGCAACAAAAAAGGCCAACACTATGCTGGGGATTATTGGGAAGGGAATTGAAAACAAATCAGCTAGTATCATAATGTCCCTCTATAAATCGATGGTGTGACCTCATTTGGAATACTGTGTACAGTTCTGGTCACCACACCACAGGAAGGATATTATAGAACTGGCAAAAGTGCAGAAAAGGGCAACTAGAATGAAAAAGGGTTGGAACACTTTCCCTATGAAGAAATGTTACTTGGGGCTCTTTAGCTTGGAGAAATGACGACTGAGGGGTGAAATGATAGAGGTTTATAAGATTATGCATGGGATAGAGGAGGCAGAGAAAGAAATACTTTTTTCCCTTTCTCACAATACAAAAACTCGTGGGCACTCCATGAAATTGCTGAGCAGTCAGGTTAGACTGGATAAAAGGATGTACTTTTCCACCCAAAGAGTGATTAACACGTGGAATTCACTGCCACAAGGTATAGATAGGAACTCTCAGGCTGGGGCAAGTAATGCTCTGTATTCTTGGTGCTTGGGGGGGGACAGTGGGAGGGCTTCTAGTGTCCTGGCCCCACTGCTGGACCTCCTGATGCCCCCTGGTGTTTTTGGCCACTGTGTGACAGAGTGTTGGACTAGATGGGCCATTGGCCTGATCCAACTGTAATGTATCCATCTCCGACCATGTGCGAGGCTCGGTCTCCATACGGTCATGCGAAGCGACTGAGCTTCGCTCTCAGGAACAATGGGCCAAGCGGATCCTAGCCTGCAACAATCGGTGGGCTAGGCTCCCGGCTGAGAGCCTATGGAACTCTCGGCCACTGTAAATAACCTATCACTGGTGTAAGGGTGTGTTTGGGTTGTGAGTTGTGTGCCTTTATAAACCAGGCTGCGAGCCGATAAGTTTGTCTTTGTTCTACACTGGAAATAAAGTATGAGAGCTGAAATCACTAGTAAGTCTCAGTACTTTTCACCAACATTGGCTTCTCTCCCATTCTTATGTTCTTAAAGTTAATAGCCAATTGCCCACAGGTCAGGTCAGAGCCCTGGATGGGCCAGTTCTGGCCCATGGGCCATATGTTTGACCACCCTGCTTTAGAGAAAGGAGACAAAAAAAGTACAAGTGTTGCAACCCTGGGCTTTTTGACTGTTATGCATCAAAGCCATGATATCCAAAGTTCCTTTGCCTGAGAGGAAGTGTGCAGGGGGGGGGGGGACAGAGGCTGTAATTTACCCCTGCATATTCTCTGTTATCATTCCCAAGCAATTTTGGAAAATCTACAATCTATGAGGGTGCCACTGGACTCAAACTTTACACATGTTAAGTCACTCAGTTCTCACTTATACCCAGAACTAGCAGTAAAGCCCATTGTAAGAGCAGTACAACGAGCTCTTGAAAGATGTGATGTGTAATGAATGCATAGGCTGGAAGCATGTTAAGTACATATTAAACGTAAAGGTAAAGGTTCCCTTGCTCGAAAGCCAGTCGAATCCAACTCTAGGGTTGCGGTGCTCATCTCCGTTTCAAAGCCGAAGAGCCAGCGCTGTCTGAAGACGTTTCCGTGGCCATGTGGCCAGCATGACTAAACACCAAGGCACACGGAACGCTGTTCCCTTCCCACCGAAGTGGTACCTATTTATCTACTTGCAATTTCTTGCTTTCAAACTACTAGGTTGGCAAGAGCTGGAACTAGAGATGGGAGCTCACTCCGTCATGCGGCACCTGGGTCTTGAACTGCTGAACTACTGACCTTCCACAGCCTGTAGTTCAGTGTCTTAACCACTTGAGCCACCGCAGCTCCAAGTACATATTAGCAGTATGTAATTTGTTGTTGTTGTTGAGTCCCACAGTCGAGTCTGACTCTTCGCGACCCCATGGACCACATCACGCCAGGCCCTCCTGTCTTCCATCCTTTGATTTGCATGCTATTTTACTGCAATTCACAGGTCTTACCAACTACTTTAATTCAATCTTAGCTATACTCAGCTATACAGTTACTTATGCATCTTGACTCTAACTAGCCCTTCCCGGCAATTAACCCCCCTCTCTATGTGTGTAAAGGATTTGGGAGTCTGTTTCAATGTACCTGAAGAAGTGTGGCTGCACACAAAAGCTTATCCCCCAAAATAAACTTTGTCGGTCTTAAAGATGCCACTGGACACAGACTTTGTTCTATGACAAAGTAGTATAAAACAAGATAAAATATCCTTTGTCAGGGAGAATAGCTGATTTTAAGCACACCACAGGTGTTTTGACTCTGTCATCCTTTGTGGCAAGAAGTGCAGTAGGTATGCTTACAGAGCTCTTCTTATAGGGGCTACTGTAAGCTCTTGGAGGATTGGCTACATCAGGGGTGTGTCACCTAATATGCAAAGGAGTTCCTGCTACAAAAAGAGCCCATAATGTGTATACTTTCCCTGATGATTTTTCTTAAGATTGGGATAAGAGACAGGGTGGGGAGGAAGAGTAGTACTACACAATGGAAACATTTTTAATTTCAGAAAGTTTAATGCTTAAAAGACAAGGACTTTCTACAGTATAAACATTTTTTTCCACCTGTACCATGTTTTCTTCTGAGGCACCCTGGGAAATGTAGTTTGACGAGGGTGCTGAGAATTCTCAACTGGCCCTCATTGCATGAGCTACATTTTAAGAAGGAGATGGAGTATGATAAAAACAGCTTCAGTCTGTAGCACAGGAACGTCCCAGGAAAAGAATTGCCGAGGAGTCGCAAGATAAGACGGGTTCAGACATCAACAAGAAAATGAGGACAGTTATCCTTCAGCACTAGGAAATCCTTAACAAGAGATTCCTGGAAGGAAGTTAAGGGAAAGAAGAAAAGATGTGCAGATGAGCTGAGGATACAGGAGCCAACGCAAGCCTTGTCTCAGCAACGTGAGTGTAGGAGGAGGTAAACCAGAAGGTCTTCGAAGTTCCATCTTCAGTAAGGTAGAACTTCTCCCTGATGTTCAACTGGAAGACTGAAGGCCTCCTGCTTGCCTTGAGAGTCTCCTTAACATTTCTTCACTTGGCTGAAACCCTGTGAACCAGAGCAGCAAGGGCGTGCCGAACAGCAGCAGCTTCGTGCTGGGATGTAGGAGGGGACATAGGTGTACCCTGGATAACCACCATAAGGAACGCAGGGTCTCCCAATGTAGTAGACCACTCTTGGTCTGGCTCTTCGGCAACAGCAGCAGCTGCAGCCCCGGCCGCCACAACGCCTGCAACAACTCATCCTGAGGAATGGACGGCAAAACTGGAAAGAAGGAAAAGAGGCTGTCGATGAAGGAACCCAAACTTTTAAGCATGCAATACAGATGATGTTTTGTGAGCCACAACAATGAAGGCAGCACACCAGCCATGTCCGGTGGTCCTGTGTAAGCTTATAGACAAAGCTTTCTTGCTGCTTGCCGGGGACTGACATAACCATCAAGGGGACTTATTATCATTACGCCGGGCCTGTAAAATGGAGCTGTTCCACCAATAAAATCTCACTCCCCCCCCCTTGCTGAAATTTACCATCTTTTTATGGCCCAAATTAAGAAGGAGGAGGAGGAGGAGATTGGATTTATACCCTGCCCTTCACTCAGAGTCTCAGAGCGTCCTACAATCTCCTTTCCCTCAGTGAATTCCCCTCCCCACAACAGACACCCTGTGAGGTAGATGGGGCTGAGTGAGCTCTTTGAAGAACTGCCCTTTCAAGGACATATCTTGTCAGAACTACGGCTTGCCCAAGGTCACCCAGCAGCTGCAAGTGGAGGAGTGGGGAATCAAACCCGGTTCTCCTAGATTAGAGTCCACGCACTTAACCACTACACCAAACTGGATCTCAGAGCGGCTTACAAAGAAGAAATTGGCACCAGCTTGAAATCTAGGCATACGAAGAGTGTGACCAATGTTCCCGCTAAGCTGTGGAGTCTTGTGAGCAAACCTCTACCTTGTGAGCTACTGGCATTAAAGTTGTGAGCGAGCTATTTGGCTGCTGCATCAATTAGGTTGCTCTGGAGCCCTCCTTCCTGAGCTAAGACAAAAATGTGTGAGCTGGAGGCTAAAAAACTGTGTGCTAGCTCACACTAACTCAGCTTAGAGGCAACACTGAGTGTGACCTGTTTTAATTGACATTGTTTTATACTGTTTTAACTGTTTTTATATTTAATCAAGTACTGTAATTTTATGATGCCTTGATTTGCTCTGTGATCCGCCCTGAGCCCGCTTGCGGGGAGGGAGGGATATAAATTGAAACAAACAAACAAATAAAAATATAAATGTTGTGGGAGGCCACAACAACTGTCCCCCGGGCTGCATTTTCCTTCCCTTTCTTTTATTGAAAAGATTTGTTATCTGCCTTTCTTCCTTACAGAGCTCAAGGCGACTTAACGACATATATAAAATACATAAAAGAAAACATGTAAAAAGCATAAAAACCAGATCTACAATCACAGTTCAGACCCCTCATAAACCTATCTAAGTGTGTTCTTAAAAATAGCCATCTTCAAGTGCCTCCTGAAGGTGGAAAGTGAGGGGAGGTCCGGTGCACCTCTCTGGGAGGCTTGTTCCATAACCGTGGGGCTGCCCCTAAAAAGGCCTTCTCCCATGAACCCCCCCCCCCAACAAGCTTCTTTGATTGACAGGACAGTCACCGAGTAACAAAATCCTAGAATCATAGAGTTGTAAGGGACTTCCAGGGTCCTCTTGTCCAACCCCCTGGACAGTGGAGGAAAATCAAAAATACCCACCCACCCAGTGACCGCTGTTCCACGCCCAAATCAAGAGGTCCTCTCCCTGTGATCTTCATTCTTAAAGTTAATTTTCCTGGTCTTTATTTTTTTGAAAGCCTGCTTACTCTCTCGGCTTCCCTTCCCTTTCTTTGCCTGTCATTTTCATTGCCCACCACTTTCTTCCAGTCACTTCTGCTCACTTTGATCCTCCCCACTAAGTTTATTCTCCTTTCCTCTTTGATCTCTCGGCATCTTCTACTCACTCAGTGCTGATTCCACTCAGTTCCTCCATGTTCCCAAGTAGGCACTTTGATGATCAACCCTTCCGCTCTAGATTTGTGGGAGAGCTTCTAGCGTCCTGGCCCCACTGATGGACCTCCTGATGGCACCTGGTATTTTTGGTTTGACCACCATGTGACAGAGTGTTGGTCTGGATGGGCCATTGGCCTGATCCAACCTTGACTTCTCTCATGTTCTTATATCTGAGAATTGGCAATTGTCTCCTTCTGTTAAGTCACTCAGTTCTCACTTATACCCAGAACTAGCAGTAAAGCCCATTGTAAGAGCAGTACAACGAGCTCTTGAAAGATGTGATGTGTCTCCTTCTGGATTAATACTTGAGATGCTGTGTTGAATACGTCACCAAGAGAATTCCTAATCTGCCTGTTCCGATTCGTCTAGGAGTGACAGATGGATGTCTCATCAAGAAAACATGTGTTTGACATGCTAAAGGTACCATCCCCAGTTAAATAAGGTCTCCTTTGCCATAAGCCACTTTTGTACGTTCCCTTCTGATGGGACACATAGTGTGGTCCAGGTTCAGCACACATGCTTTGCATGCAGACGGTTCCAGGTTTGATCTGTGTCACCTTGAGATAAGATGTCTCAGATGATGGGAGATGTTAGATGAGTCCTTTGTCTTCCTAACATCCAGGAGAGTTTCTTCCAGTCAATCTAGACCTGAGCAAAATGGATGAATTGTCTTATACGTTACAAGGTGGCTTTATATGTCCGCTGGATATATTCTGTCCCCTTTGGTTGTGTTGCATTTCTGATATGCTACATCCTCCTCTGTTTCAGAGATTAAGCAACCATACAGACACATCTCTCACACTTTTTTCACTGAGCCACAGGTGGCAATTTTTCCATCTCACATCTTTTTCTCCAAGAACTCGCCTTCCTTCTCTGCACCTAGAAGTCTTGTCCTGACCATACAAAGCCTACAGCTAATCTTGTGACTTTCATTACAGTGTTCAGTACACCAGTCTCTCAGATCCAGATGCACTCATCTGTTACAACCAGATCATTCTGGAAAAGCGATTGAACCAAAATGGAAAGAAGATCACTAGAAAAGGGAAGGAGAGATCCTCCTCAACATGTGCAGACATTGTAGGATCTTCCCCTCACCCTTCACCTACTATTTAACTCCAGAGCATCCAATAAAGATCCTGCTACCAATAAAGATCAGTAAGATTCAACTTACCTTATTTCTCAATGGAAAGAGCAATGGTAGATTCAGAGAATGAATGGAGAACATGTGGGAGAAGGACCTTTTATACAGCCCAGTGGATCCCTCCCTAAGGAAATGAGACACCTTCAAAGGGTGGCTAAGTCCTAATTATTAATGAGCTTTTGTAGTGCCACGTTCCAGTTTGTGTTTCTCAGGTCAATTAATCCCTCTTATTAAATAAGAATTCATAAATTGCAGGTGATTAATGCTATCTCGTGTTATGGAGCTTCTTATTTGGTTGGAGAACTTCGAGGTTCTCGGAGGTGTGTTTAAAAAGGAATGTTGTGGTAACCCTGTGAAGAGCACAATGTGACTCTGCCACTAAATACACTTGTGGTGTATTCACTAAATACACTTGTGGTGGCCCCAGTAAGAGCCCTGGATGGGCCAGTTCTGACCCATGGGCCATATGTTTGACAACCTTCTTTAGAGAAAGGAGACACGAAAAGTGCAAGTGATGAAACCCTGGACTTTTTGACTGTTATGCATCAATGCCATGATATACAAAGTACCTTTGCCTGAGAGGAAGTGTGCATGGGGGGCAGAGAATGTAATTAACCCCACATATTATGATTCCCAAGCCATATTGGGGAATCTATGACCTATGAGGGTGCCACTGGACTCAAACTTTACACATGTTAAGTCACTTAGTTCTCACTTATACCCAGAACTAGCAGTAAAGCCTCTTTTAAAAGCAATACAACAAGCTCTAGAAAGGTGTGATGTGTAATGATTGTTCAGTCGCACAGTCGAGTCCGACTCTTCGCGACCCCATGGACCAGCTCCCGCCAGGCCTTCCGGTCTTCCGCTGTCCTCTGAAGTGCATATTAGCAGTATGTAATTTGTTGTTGTTGTTCAGTTGCACAGCTGAGTCCAACTCTTCGCGACCCCATGGAGTACATCACGCAAGGCCCTCCTGTCTTCTGTCATGCTCTGGAGTTTGCTTAATTTCATGTTCATTGCACTGATAACACTGTCTGACCATCTCATCCTTTGCCTTCCCCTTCTTCTTTGACCTTCAATCTTTCCCAGCATCAGGGTCTTCTCCAGTGTGGAAGTAAAGTCTCACATACCTTATGTTACACAATAACTGGTGTCCAAGTTTGCACAATGTGGGCCAGAAAATGCAGCACACAGTGCTCTGTGGAGTAATTTCTAGAACTGGGCAGTCTGCAAAGTCATTTCATGTTGGATGTCCCTGTCATTCAACGTGGTCACGGTTGCACTGTCCACCCTGTTACAGAACAGGTCTCAAGGGAAGTTGGGTTGATAGCGAATGTTTGTGATGAAAGTCTCAGTAGGCTATGTCGGAATGATGAAGAGGAGTATGGGCATATGAGTGTTGTGAGACCTCTATAGCTTTCAGTGTGAAAAGGCATATCTTTTGTGGGTATGTTGTAAGCACAGGTGTGTGTTGCAGCTGAGGATTTAAAGGTGCCACTGGACTCAAACTGACTTCTCACACCTGTTTGTTAACTCTTTAATTTGTATGCTATTTTGCTGCTATTCACAGGTCTTACCGACTGCTTTAATGCAATCTTAGCTATACTTATAGCTTCTTGACTCTACTCTACTTATGCATCTTGACTCTAACAAGCCCTTCTAGCAACTATCCCCCCTCTCTATATGTAAAGTGTGTGGAAGTCTGTTTCAATGTGCCTGAAGAAGTGTGCATGCACACAAAAGCTTATCCCCAAAATTAACCTTTGTTGGTCATAAAGGTGCCACTGGACTCACACGTGGTTCAAGTGATAGGCCTTTAAGAGATGTCAGTAATGGCATGAGTCAGTACATTTTTAAGTTTTAGCTGGATCATGTTAGGAGGGCAGGTCAGCTGAACGCAAACCACCTGCTATTAATTACCGGCTGCTGTAACTTCGTGCAGCTGTTAGCTGTCAAAACCTTAGTTTGACTAAGAGATCTTTGAAAACGTCTGATCTAGATTGCCACGTGTAGACCACTAATTGGTTTATCTTTTTCCCCCATATAGATTTTTATTAATTTTACAAAAAAAAAAAGAATACAACATAAAAGGAGCTTAGTCTATTACATCAGTTCCTTTATAATATAGCCATTACCATATATCTATTGTTTTTGCGACCTTAAACCAAATACTACATTGATAAGCTCGTTGAGAATTATCAAAATATCCAACAATTTTTATCCTTTATAGTGTAACGTCAGAAATACTATTACAATTTTTCCATGTCTTTTCATAGATGTGATCTAACTTTAAGCCCATCATATACATAGAAGGATTAAAGTTCCTGGGTAAATCTTTGTATACAAATCTTTGTTTGTTTGTTTGTTTCCCTTTTCTTATCCAATATCTTCTCTTCCTTGGAGTCTTATCTTTACTTCCTTTCCTTTTATAAATCACTTTCTATATTTTCTCCACCTCTTAGTCTATTACTGAATTTCCATCAATTTTCCCAAAGGAAAACAGAACAGAAAGAAACACCTACTATCTTAGTTCACATCAATTCTATTATCTCTTATTTTCCCCAGCTCTTAACCCAAGAACTTCATTGAATATAATTTCTTACCTACCTACAAAAAAGAAAAAATACACAGACTTAAATCTACCTATTTTATATTCTACAGTATTAATTTAATACTACTAAAAATAAATTTTAAAGATCTTTCTTAGTGGTTTTTAGATTCACCTACTAATCTGTCTTTCCTAATCTGCCTACTCCGATTCATCTAGAAGTGACAGATGGATGTCTCATCAACAAAACATGTGTTTGGCATGCCAAAGGTACCACACTTAGTCCATGCCGTCCCAAGTTAAACATGGTCTTCTTTGCCATAAGCCAGTTTTGTATGTTCCCTTCTGATGAGGTACGTAGTGTGGTCCAGGTTCAGCAAACATACTTTGTATGCAGAAAGTTCCATGTTTGATTTGCGTCACCTTGAGATAAAATGTCTCAGATGATGGGAGATGTTAGAAGTGCCCTTTTTCTTCCTGACATCTGGCAGAGTTTCTTTCTTAGACCTGAGCTCAATGGATCAATTGTCATACATTATAAGGTGGCTTTATATGTCTACCCAATATATTCTGTCCCCTTTGGCTGTGTCCTCTCCTGACATTCTACATCCTCCTCTGTTTCAAAGATTAAGCAACTATACTGACACCTCTCACACTTTTTCCATTGAGCCACAGGTGGCAATTTTTTCTTCTCCCATCGTTTCCTCCAAGAACTAGCCTTCCTTCTTTACGTCTAGAATTCTTGTCCTGACCATACAAAGCCTACAGCTGATCTTGTGACTTTCAATACAGTGTTCAGTACACCAGTCTCTCAGATCCAGATGCACTCATCTATTCTTGCAAGCAGATCATTCTGGAAAAGCGATTCAACCAAATGAAAAGAAGATCATTAGAACAGAAGCAGGGAGAGATCCTCCTCAACACCCAATCTCCTCCTCCTCCTCTTCTTTTTCTTCTTCTTCTATCTGGGCCATACAAAAATGGGAACTTCAGCAAGGGGGGAAAGTGAGATTTTATTGGATGCCCGCCACCACAACCAAAGGTCTACTGGAACAGCTCAATTTTACAGGCCCTGCGGAATGGTAATAAGTCCCCTTGGTGGTTATGTCAGTCCCCTGCAAGCAGAAAGACAGGTCTGTCCATAAGCTTATACTTGGCCACCAGAAGTGGTTGGTGTGTTGCCTTCATTCTGGTGACTCACACAACATCGTCTATATTGCATGCTTACAAGCTGGGGTTCCATCACCGACAGCCTCTTTTCCTTTTTTCCAGTTTTGCCTTCCATTCCTCAAGAGCCGTTGCAGATGTTGTGGTGGTCAGGGCTGCAGCTGCTGCTGTTGCTGAAGAGCCAGACCAAGAGTGGTCTACTACATTGGGAGACCCTGCGTTCCCTGTGGTGGTTATCAAGGATACACCTACATCCCCTCCTACATCCCAGCGCGAAGCTGCTCTGGTCCGGCACACCCTTGCTGCTCTGGTTCACAGGGTTTCAGCCAAGTGAAGAAATGTTAAGGAGACTCTAAAGGCAAGCAGGAGGCCTGCAGTGTCCCAGTTGAACATCGGGGAGAAGTTCTACCTTACTAAAGATGGCACTTCGAAGACCTGCTGGTTTACCTCCTCCTACACTCACCTTGCTGAGACAAGGCTTGCGTTGGCTCCTGTCTCCTCAGCTCAGCTGCACATCTTTTCCTCTTTTCCTTAACTTCCTTCCAGAAATCTCTTGTTAAGGATTTCCTAGCGCTGAAGGATAACTGTCCTCATTTTCTTATTGATGTCTGAACCCGTCTTATCTCGCTAATCCTCAGCAATTCTTTTCCTGGGATGTTCCTGTGCTACAGACTGAAACTGGTTGTATCATACTCCATCTTCTTAAAATGTAGTTCATGCAATGAGCGCCAGTTGAGAATTCTCAGCACCCTCGTCAAACTACATTTCGCAGGGTACCTCATAAGAAATCATGGTACAGGGGGGGAAAAACGTTTATACTGCCGAAAGTCCCTGCCTTTTAAGCATTAAATCTTTCTGAAATTAAAAATGTTTCCATTCTGTGGTGTTTCTCTTTCCCCCCACCCCATCTTTTATCCCCATCTCAAGTAAAATCATCAGAGAAAGGGCATACATTAATATCTCAGCGAATATATTAAAATGGCGTATCTGCTCATCATAGCACATACCCACTGCACTTCTTCCCACAAAGGATGACAGAGTCAAAACACCTGTGGTGTGCTTAAAATGAATTATTCTCCCTGAGAAAGGATGTTTAATCTTGTTTTATAGTACTTTGTCATAGTGGCAACTTTAAGACCAACCAAGTTTAATTCTGGGGATAAGCTTTCGTGTGCATACACAGCTCTTCAGGTACATTGAAACAGACTTCCACAACATTTACATATAGAGAGGGGGGTGACTTGCCAGGATGGGTTAGTTAGAGTCAAGATGCACAAGTGACTGAGCTATAAGTATAGCTAAGGTCGTGGTCACACGGATGTTTAGTGCGGGACTCGCAGCTGATTTCTCCTGCAGTAAAGTTTTCTGCCTACATTATTTCCCAGACTCGCAGCTGATTTCTCCCGCAGTAAAGTTTCCTGTCTACATTATTTCCCAGACTCGCAGCTGATTTCTCCCGCAGTAAAGTTTCCTGTCTACATTATTTCCCAGACTCGCAGCTGATTTCTCCCGCAGTAAAGTTTCCTGTCTACATTATTTCCCAGACTCGCAGCTGATTTCTCCCGCAGTAAAGTTTCCTGTCTACATTATTTCCCAGACTCGCAGCTGATTTCTCCCGCAGTAAAGTTTCCTGTCTACATTATTTCCCAGACTCGCAGCTGATTTCTCCCGCAGTAAAGTTTCCTGTCTACATTATTTCCCAGACTCGCAGCTGATTTCTCCCGCAGTAAAGTTTCCTGTCTACATTATTTCCCAGACTCGCAGCTGATTTCTCCCGCAGTAAAGTTTCCTGTCTACATTATTTCCCAGACTCGCAGCTGATTTCTCCCGCAGTAAAGTTTCCTGTCTACATTATTTCCCAGACTCGCAGCTGATTTCTCCTGCAGTAAAGTTTCCTGTCTACATAGGCAAACCTGCTTCCCGGTCCGAAGCCGGCAGACTCCCGCGGTTTCTGAACTTTTATCCGCGGTTTTTTGACACCTGTTGGAACAGGTGTTTTCTGACATCTCGCGCTTTGTATCCGCGGTTTTGGTATCTGGACAGCAATCTGCCGTGACCGCGCTACCCTCCCCCCCGTTGTTGTTTTTGTGTGTGTGTGTTTCCGGTTTTAGCTATGCGCTTGTGCAAACAGGCGCTAGCTTTTATTTTGGTCTTTTAGATCCCACCGAGGTCGCCGTCTGCACCCAGCTGTCAAATGAGAGAAAAAACCTGCTGAGCACTGACAGAGCCGAGAACTTTGTTGGGAGGGAGCGAGCGAGTTCAAAGCTGCTCCCAGGTGTGTGCGCCGGCTGGCCGGCCAGCTAGCCAGCCAGAGCCGCTCTCGCTCGCTCTCCCAACTCATTCTACCCACACCGCCTCCCCACCCGGCCGGTCTCTTCTCAGCATGGCGGCGGCTGCACATACACAGACCCACTCCCTCGCCTGCTGCTTTTCCCTCACTTATCAGTGCAAGGCGCCACGGGAGAGAAAAGGAGGCGGGCTGGGAAGGGAAGCCCCCGCCTCCGCCGGGCAGGGGAGGAACCCCGGGCAGTGCCTCTTGCCCGAAGGGGAGTGAAAAATTAGGCGACAGGGTTCGCGCCTCCTAAACCTCTCGCCCACTCCGAGTAGGGTCTGGCACTGTGCTTGGGTTGGGGGGGGGTGTTTGCCGCCAGCGGGTAGGAGAAAAGACAGCAAAGGTCTTTTTATTAGTTTGTATGTACGCCCGAGCGCATAGGAAGACGAGCGCATGCCCAGATTAAAAAAAAACCAAAACCCCCCCCGCCTGTGTGAACAGTACTTCGCGCGAGGGAAGCGGAAGACAGAGGGACCGTCTGACCACCTCCACCTCCAAGCGATATATATCTCAAGCGATATAAAATGTCGCGGATATAAGAATTGCGGGAAAACTACCGCAGTAAGAGGTCCGTGTGACCAGACTCTAAGATTGAATGCAAGCAGTTGGTAAGACCTGTGAATAGCAGAAAATTAGCATACAAATAAAAGAGTTTACAAACAGATGTGGGAACTCAGTTTGAGTTCCGTGGCAGCTTTCAGAAGAAAGTTGCATTCTGCGTATGTGAGAACTGAGTGACTTAAGATGCATAAAGTTTGAGTCCAGAGTCACCCTCATAGATTGTAGATTCTCCAAAATGGCTTGGGAATCATAACTGAGAATATGCAGGGATGATATACATCCTCTGACACCCCCCCCCCATGCACCCTTCCTCTCAGGCAAAGGAACTTTGGATATCATGGCATGACCTTGTACAGTTCCACAGGGCCTGTAAAACAGAGCTCTTCTGCCCGGCTTTCAAGTAGGAGCCGCCGCCACTACTATTCCATCAACGCCTTCCCACCACCGCACACCACCACCGCTGGTGCAGGTATCATCGGAGGGAGTGGGACATCCCTAGGGGACGACAGGGTTGAGGGGACATACACTGCTGTGGTTGTTCAGATATAACATCTTAGAACACCATCTTGGTTTTATGTTTCGGAGTGAGTATTGGAGAGCCAATAATTTATTTTTAAGAATCTTATTTAACTGTAGTATGTGTATTATGGTGCTGGAGTCCCTTGGACTGCAAGAAGATCAAATCAGTCAATACTAAAAGAAATCAACCCTGACTGTTCCCTGGAAGGCCAGATAATGAACCTGAAGCTCAAATACTTTGGACACCCAATGAGAAGGGAGCACTCACTGGAGAAGACCCTGATGCTGGGAAAGATCGAAGGTCAAAGAAAACGGGGACGGCAAAGGATGAGATGGTTAGACAGTGTCATAGATGCAACGAACATGAAGTTGAGCCAACTTCAGAGGACGGTGGAAGACAGGAGGGCCTGGCGGGAGTTGGTCCATGGGGTCGCGAAGAGTCGGACTCGACTGTGTGACTGAACAACAAAAATGTGTATTATTGTATTTTATACTGTTTTTATTGTTATAATCTGGCAGTTATGCCTCTGTTAGCCGCCCTGAGCCTTCGGGGAGGGCGGGATACAAATCCAAATAAATAAATAAATAAATGCATAACAGTCAAAAAGCCCAGAGTTTTATCACTTGCCCTTTTCCAGTCTCCTTTCTCTAAAGCAGGGTGGTCAAACATATGGCCCTTCTTTCTTTGTTGGAAAACTTAGAAGTTCTCAGAGGTGTGCTTAAAAAGGAATGTCATGGTAACCCTGTGAACAGCACAAGGGGACTCTGCCACTAAATAAACGTACGGTGGTCATTCGAAGCTGCCTTTGGCCCAGAACTACGATGCAGAGGAGAGGATGGGTTTTTACCTCCATGGTACACCATTTTCTGAAGCTCACAGACACCCTGTGAGGTAGGTGGGGCTGAGGGAGCTCTGACAGAAACTGCTCTTTTTCAAGAACAGCTGTGCCAGAACAGGGTGTCTGTTGTGGTGAGGGGAAGGGAAAGGCGTTTGTAAGCCGCTCTGAGACTCCTTTGGTTAGTGAAGGGCAGGGAGTAAATCCAATCTCCTCCTCCTCCTCCTCCTTTATAAATTAGATTTCTAAACCAGACTACTCCATACTTGGGGCTCAGGGCGATGGGGCTCCTCCAAAGTTTGGTAAATAGCTCCCTGCCAGGATCATTTCAGCTTCAGAAAATGGTGTACCATGGAGGTAGGAACCCCTCCACCCCTCTGCATCGTAGTTCTGGGCCAAAGACAGCTTCCAATGACCACCGTACGTTTATTTAGTGGCAGAGTCCCATTGTGCTGTTCACAGGGTTACCACAACATTCCTTTTTAAACACACCACCGAGAACTTCTAAGTTCTCTGAGAAAGTAAGAAGTTCCCTAACACGAGATAGCATTCATCACCTGCAATTTATGAATTCTTATTTACTAAGAGGGAATAATTGAGCTGAGGAACACAAACTGGAACGTGGCACTACATAAGCTCATTAATAATTAGGACTTAGCCACCCTTTGAAGGTGTCTCATTTCCTTAGGGAGGGATCCACTGGGCTGTATAAAAGGTCCTTCTCCCACATGTTCTCCATTCATTCTCTGAATCTACCATTGCTCTTTCCATTGAGAAATAAGGTAAGTTGAATCTTACTGATCTTTATTGGTAGCAGGAAAAAAGATTACTTTGACAGACATTGGATGCGCTGGAGTTAAATAGTAGGTGAAGGGTGAGGGGAAGATCCTACAATGTCTACACATGTTGAGGAGGATCTCTCCTTCCCTTTTCTAGTGATCTTCTTTCCATTTTGGTTCAATCGCTTTTCCAGAAGGATCCGGTTGTAACAGATGAGTGCATCTGGATCTGAGAGACTGGTGTACTGAACAGTGTATTGAACGTCACAAGATCAGCTGTAGGCTTTGTATGGTCAGGACAAAACTTCTAGGTGCAGAGAAGGAAGGCGAGTTCTTGGAGGAAAAGATGTGAGATGGAAAAATTGCTACCTGTGGCTCAGTGAAAAAAGTGTGAGAGATGTGTCTGTATGGTTGCTTAATCTCTGAAACAGAGGAGGATGTAGCATATCAGAAATGCAACACACCCAAAGAGGACAGAATATATTTGGTGGACATATAAAGCCACCTTGTAACGTATAAGACAATTCATCCATTGAGCTCAGGTCTAGATTGACAGGAAGAAACTCTCCTGGATGTTAGGAAGACAAAGGGCTCATCTAACATCTCCCATCATCTGAGACATTTTATCTCAAGGTGACATAGATCAAACCTGGAACCATCTGCATACAAAGCATGTGTGCTGAACCTGGACCACACTATGTGTCCCATCAGAAGGGAACATACAAAACTGGCTTATGGCAAAGGAGGCTGTGTCTAACTGGGGATGCCATGGACTAAGTGTGGTACCTTTGGCATGCCAAACACACATTTTGTTGATGAGACATCCATATGTGTACTCCTAGACGAATTGGAATAGGAAGATTAGGAATTCTCTTGGTGACGTATTCCACACAGCATCTCAAGTATTAATCCAGAAGGAGACAATGGCCAAGTCTCAGATATAAGAACATGAGACCCACTGGTGGACCTCCTGATGGCACTGGCATTTCTGGCCACTGTGTGACACAGAGTGTAGGACTGGATGGGACTTTGGCCTGATCCAACATTGGCATCTCTCATGTTCTTATGTTCTTATGAGAGAAGCCAAGGTTGGATCAGGCCAGTGGCCCATCCAGGCCAACAGTCTGTCACATGGTGGTCAAATCAAAAATACCAGGTGCCATCAGGAGGTCCATCAGTGGGGCCAGGACGCTAGAAGCTCTCCCACAAATCTAGAGCGGAAGGGTTGATCATCAAAGTGCCTACTTGGGAACATGGAGGAACTGAGTGGAATCAGCACTGAGTGAGTAGAAGATGCCGAGAGATCAAAGAGGAAAGGAGAATAAACTTAGTGGGGAGGATCAAAGTGAGCAGAAGTGACTGGAAGAAAGCAGTGGGCATTGAAAAGGACAGGCAAAGAAAGGGAAAGGAAGCTGAGAGAGTAAGCGGGCTTTCAAAAAAATAAAGACCAAGAAAATTAAGAATGAAGATCACAGGCCCTCTTGATTTGGGCGTGGAACAGTGGTCACTGGGGGGGTGTATTTTTGAATTTTCTCCACTGTCCGTGGGGTTGGACAAGAGGACCCTGGAAGTCCCTTCCAACTCTATGATTCTAGGATTTTGTTACTCGGTGACTGTCCTGTCAATCAAAGAAGCTTGTTGGGGGGCTTGAAAATATTATGCATGATAAGTATTATCATTGTTGTTATTTATTCTAGCATACAATAAAATGTGTCTGAATTCTAGTAATACAATGGCTATTTTGAAATCCCTCCCCAAAAATTCTGTCAATGGAACTATCTTCATATATTTGAAGTATCCCTGTGAAACAAATTCTGTTTTTAGTAGGAATAGAAGAATTGTGTTAATAATGGAAATACACAAATGATTGATTCTGAAACTTTTTAAACTGGCTATGACAGCAGTGGCTTCCTAAGCAAAGTTATACCCTTCTAAATCCATTGAAGTCAAGGATATAACTGCTTAGCAAGACTGACCTTGTTTGTTTATTTGTTTGTTTGTTTCAATTTAAATTCCGCTTTCCCCGCAAGCGGGCTCAGGGCGGATCACAGAGCAAATCAAGACATCATAAAATTACAATATGTGATTAAATATAAAAACAGTTAAAACTGTACAAAACAACGTAAAATAAAACAGGTCACACTCTTTGTATGCCTAGATTTCAAGCTGGTGCCAATTTCTTCTTTGTAAGCCGCTCTGAGATCCAGTTTGGTGTAGTGGTTAAGTGCGCGGACTCTAATCTGGGAGAACCGGGTTTGATTCCCCACTCCTCCACTTGCACCTGCTGGATGACCTTGGGCAAGCCATAGTTCTGGCACAGCTGTTCTTGAAAAAGAGCCGTTTCTGTCAGAGCTCTCTCAGCCCCACCCGCCTCCCAGGGTGTCTGTTGTGGGGAGGGGAAGGGAAAGGAGATTGTAAGACGCTCTGAGACTCTGAGTGAAGGGCAGGGTATAAATCCAATCTCTTCCTCCTCCTCCTTCTTAATCTGGGCCATAAAAAGATGGTAAATTTCAGCAAGGGGGGGGGAGTGAGATTTTATTGGTGGAACAGCTCCATTTTACAGGCCCGGCGTAATGATAATAAGTCCCCTTGATGGTTATGTCAGTCCCCGGCAAGCAGCAAGAAAGCTTTGTCTATAAGCTTACACAGGACCACCGGACATGGCTGGTGTGCTGCCTTCATTGTTGTGGCTCACAAAACATCATCTGTATTGCATGCTTAAAAGTTTGGGTTCCTTCATCGACAGCCTCTTTTCCTTCTTTCCAGTTTTGCCTTCGACCCCTCAAGATGAGCTGTTGCAGACGTTGTGGTGGCCGGGGCTGCAGCTGCTGCTGTTGCCGAAGAGCCAGACCAAGAGTGGTCTACTACGTGGGGAGACCCTGCGTTCCTTATGGTGGTTATCCAGGGTACACCTATGTCCCCTCCTACATCCCAGCACGAAGCTGCTGCTGTTCGGCACGCCCTTGCTGCTCTGGCTCACAGGGTTTCAGCCAAGTGAAGAAATGTTAAGGAGACTCTCAAGGCAAGCAGGAGGCCTTCAGTCTTCCAGTTGAACATCAGGGAGAAGTTCTACCTTACTGAAGGTGGCACTTCGAAGACCTGCTGGTTTACCTCCTCCTCCACTCACCTTGCTGAGATAAAGCTTGCGTCAGCTCCTGTGTCCTCAGCTCAGCTGCACATCTTTTCTTCTTTCCCTTAACTTCCTTCCAGGAATCTCTTGTTAAGGATTTCCTAGCGCTGAAGGATAACTGTCCTCATTTCCTTGTTGATGTCTGAACCCGTCTTCTCTTGCGACTCCTCGGCAATTTCCTGGGACGTTCCTGTGCTACAGACTGAAACTGGTTTTATCATACTCCATCTCCTGCTTAAAATGTAGCTCATGCAATGAGGGCCAGTTGAGAATTCTCAGCACCCTCGTCAAACTACATTTCCCAGGGTGCCTCAAAAGACATCATAGTACAGAAAAAAATACGTTTATACTGTCGAAAGTCCCTGCCTTTTAAACATTAAAACTTTCTAAAATTAGAAATGTTTCCATTGTGTGGTGTTTCTCTCCCCCCCTCCATCTTTTATCTCCATCTTAAGGTAAATCATCAGAGAAAGGACATACATTAATATCTCAGGGAAGATATTAAAATGGCGTATCAGCTCATCATACCACATACCCACCTGTGCTTCTTGCCACAAAGGATGACAGAGTCAAAACACCTGTGGTGTGCTTAAAATCAGTTATTCTCTCAGACAAAGGATATTTAATCACAGATTAATAGAATCATAGAGTTGGAAAGGGGCCATACAGAACATCTAGTCCAACCCCCTGCCCAATGCAGGACCAACCTAAAGCATCTCTGACAAATATTTGTCCAGCCTCTTCTTGAAAGCTGTCAGTGAAGGGGAGCTCACCACCTCCCTAGGCAGCTTGTTTTCTTCTACTTTGTCATAGAACAAAAACTGAGTACAGTGGCATCTTTCAGACCAACCAAGTTTAATTCTGGGGATAAGCTTTCGTGCGCATGCACACCTCTTCAGGTACATTGAAACAGACTTCCACAACCTTTACATATAGAGAGGGGGGTGAGTTGCCAGGAAGGGGTAGTTAGAGTCAAGATGCACAAGTGACTGAGCTATAAGTATAGCTAAGATTCAATTAAAGCAGTTGGTAAGACCTGTGAATAGCAGCAAAATAGCATACAAATAAAAGAGTCCACAAACAGATGTGAGAACCCAGTTTGAGTCCAGTGGCACCTTTTAGAAGAACAATGTTTAATTCTGGGTATGTGAGAAATAGGTACCGCTTCGGTGGGAAGGTAACAGCGTTCTGTGCACCTCGTTGTCTAGTCATGCTGGCCACATAACCACGGAAACGTCTTCGGACAGTGCTGGCTCTTTGGCTTTGAAATGGAGATGAGCACCGCACCCTTGAGTCAGATTCGACTGGCTTTTGAGCAAGGGAAACTTTTACCTTTACCTTTTTATGTGAGAACTGAGTGACTTAACATGTGTAAAGTTTGAGTCAAGAGGCAACCTCATAGATCGTAGATTCTCCAAAATGGCTTGGGAATCATAACTGAGAATATGCAGGGGTAAATTACAGCCTCTGACCCCCATGCACACTTCCTCTCAGGCAAAGGTCCTTTGGATGTCATGGCACTGATGCATAACAGTCAAAAAGTCCAGGGTTTAATCACTTTCACTTTTTATGTCTCCTTTCTCTAAAGCAGGGTTGTCAAATCTATGGCCCATGATCTAGGGCTCTTATCTGGCCTGTGAGCAATTGGCCGTTAACTTTAAGAACATAAGAATGTAAGAGAAGCCAATGTTGGATCAGGCCAGGGGTGTCCAAACTGTAGTTCAGGAGCCGAATGCGGCTCTTTCACACAGTCTAACGTAATGTTAATAGAAAGTTAATTTGCATATTTTTCAATAAAAACATGTGTGTAATATTTGTTCATGTCTTGAGGCTCTCAAACATCTGATGTTTATTCTGTGTGGCTCTTACATTAAACAAGTTTGGACACCTCTAGATCAGGCCAATGGCCCACCCCGTCCAACACTCTGTCACACAGTGGCCAAAAATACCAGGTGCCATCAGGAGGTCCAGTAGTGGGGCCAGGACACTAGAGGCCCTACCACTCTTCCCCCCCCCCCAAGCACCAAGAATACAGAGCATCACTTGCCCCAGATTGAGAGTTCCTATCTATACCTTGTGGCTAATAGCCACTGATGGACCTCTGCTCCATATGTTTATCCAATTCCCTCTTGAAGCCATCCATGCTTGTAGCTGCCACCATCTCCTGTGGCAGTGAATTCCACATGTTAATCCCTCTTTGGGTGGAAAAGTACTTCCTTTTATTCAGTCTAACCCGACTGCTCAGCAATTTCATGGAGTGCCCATGAGTTCTTATATTGTGAGAAAGGGAGAAAAGTACTTCTTTCTCTACCTGCTCTAACCCATGCATAATCTTGTAAACCTTGATCATGTCACCCCTCAGTCATCATTTCTCCAAGCTAAAGAGCCCCAAGTGCTTTAACCTTTCTTCATAGGGAAAGTGTCCCATCTCTTTTATCATTCTACTTGCCCTTTCCTGCACTTTTTCCAGTGCTATAATATCCTTTCTGTGGTGTGGTGAACAGAACTGTACGCAGTATTCCAAATGAGGATGCAGCATCGATTTATACAGGGGCATTATGACACTGGATGATTTGTTTTCAATCCCCTTCCCAATAATCCCCAGCATAGTGTTGGCCCTTTTTGTTGCAGCGGCACACTGTCTCGGCATTTTCAGTGAGTTATCTACTACAACTCCAATATCTCTCTCTTGGTTTTATCCTTTAAGTTTTATCCTGGAAGCTGTCCTGAGCCCGCCTGGCAGGGAGTTTGGGGTAAAGGTGGAATAAATGATTTTATCCTTTAATTCTCTTTAATAACAAACTTTTCCATTAACGAAGGCCTGGTTCATTTTGAGACGCCTTCTGAGGGGAAAATCCCCATAAACATAAGTGGAGATCCTGCTCGATTACTCCCTCTTGCATTGTCTGAGTCTCCAGTCTGGTTTAGTGGTTAAGTGTGCGGACTCTAATCTGGGAGAACCGGGTTTGCTTCCCCACTCCTCCACTTGCACCTGGCTGGATGACCTTGGGCAACCCATAGTTCTGATAAGAGCTGTTCTTGAAAAAGAGCAGTTTCTGTCAGAGTTCTCTCACCCCCACCTACCTCACAGGGTGTCTGTTGTGGGGAGGGGAAGGGAAAGGAGACTGTAAGCTGCTCTGAGACTCCTTTGGGTAGAGAAGGGCGGGGTATAAATCCAATCTCTTCTTCTTCTTCTTTCACCTCACAGTGTGTCTGTTGTGGGGAGGGGAAGGGGAAGGAGTCTGTAAGCCGCTCTGAGACACCTTTGGATAGTAAAGGGCGGGGTATAAATCCAATCTCTTCTCTTCTTCTTCTTCTTTTACCTCACAGGGTGTCTGTTGTGGGGAGGGGAAGGGAAAGGAGCTTGTAAGCCGCTCTGAGACTCCTCTGGGTAGTGAAGGGCCATGGGGTATAAATCCAATCTCTTCTCTTCTTCTTCTTTTACCTCACAGGGTGTCTGTTGTGGGGAGGGGGAGGGGAAGGAGTCTGTAAGCCACTCTGAGACTCCTCTGGGTAGTGAAGGGTGGGGTATACATCCAATCTCCTCCTCCACTCCTCCTCCTCCTCCTCTTCTTCTTCCTTGCTAATTTCCCCAAGAAACTCAAGAGACCCTCACAACCACTTAGGGTAACACAGGTGAGGCCTGAGGTCTCCCAGGATAACAACTGAGCTCCAGACTACAGAGATCAGGTCCTCTGAAGAAAGTAGCAGCTTCAGAGAGTGGGCTCTATAACATCCTATCCCTCCTGAGCAACTTCCACTCCCAAAGGCCCCATCCTCCACTTCACCAGGAATGTCCCTTCTTGAAGCTGGTGGTCCTACAGCTACCACCTGCTTCCCGTGAGCTGAGGGCTGCCCCCCGCTTGGACCTGGTTGGTAGGAGCTGGAAGGTGTGGCAGCTGTGATTCTGGGGACTTTTTTTTGCCAGGAGCCCAGAATCATTAATAGATGTCCAAGACTGCTTTTCATTTTAAAAAGTTGAGGAAAATAGACACACAACCAAGTCTGTTTTGGTCCTGACAACTAGGCCAGAAAGATAAGGCAGGCTAAACAACCCCTGGGGATCAGGAACTTCAGGAATCGGGAGCAGGTGCCAACTTCCCACACAAAACCACACCGAGAGATATGGCTGCCCTAGGAATCTGTATACCTTTCCTGGAAAAGCACAGTTTGTGTTGGATCGCCGCTAACAAAGAACCGGAGAGTGATTTCAACAAAAGTGATCAGCTTTATTGTAGATACGAACAAGCGCTTGAAAGAAGTCATAACCAGAACAGTTTAAAATTGGGAGCTAGGCTCCTTTTAAACCTTCCCGGGCTAATATAGCCACGCCCATTTACCATAAACAACCAATGAGGTTGATTGGATAACGTCCAATGAGAGTTCTTCCCTCGCAGGGAATTGGTGCAGTTCTGATTGGTCGCTGTTGTGGAGCGACCAATAGCAAGTTCGTTCGGCGGAGCCTTCCTCGGGCTCGAGCTTAACATGGAGAGTGAATGCGGCGATTCATGTAAGCTATTTCGAATACACCACATTTTGTGTGCTGGTCTGTTCATAGAACCTTTGTTACGATGGAAAAGTTCAGCCCTGACCTGGATAGCCCAGGCAAGCTCGATCTCATTAGATCTCAGAAGCTAAGCAGGGTTGACTGTGGCAGGTCCTTGGACAGGAGACCTCCTTGGAATACCAGAGGTGGGGGCAGGCTTTATTCAGCCACCTCTCTGAATATCCTCCAGGACCCCAATAGGGGTCAGTCACCAGAGGTCACCATGACTTCTAGGTGCACACACAGTCAGTCACCAGAGGTCATACACACACATGGAGATATGGAAAATACAACACACACACACACACAAACAAAGATTGAAAGATTCATGATTGATAAAAGGAGAACAATAACTTTCATTATTTTAGCATTCCATCCAAAGAACAGTTGAAGCATAAGCAATAGGGCTGCCAATCCGCGACGGGGGATCCGCACATCTTCACAGGATCCCTGCCGCGGGGGGACAGCGATACGCATTGCACCGGTGTTGCCAGGATGTAATGTATTGATACGATTACATGAATCACCTCATTGAACTCCCATGTTAAGCTTAGAGCCAAGCTAGGGCTCCTCCGAACGGACTTCCCATTGGTCGCTCTGTATCAGTGACCAATCAGAACTGTACTATTCCCTGCGAGGGAAAGACTCCCATTGGTCTTTAACTCATCAATCTCATTGGTTGTTAAATGTAAATAGGCGTGGCTATATTAGCCCGGTAATGTTTAAAAGGAGCATAGCTCCCAGTTTTCTTGTTCTGGTTTTGAATGCGTTTGAGTGTTTGTTCGCTACTTCAAATAAAGCTGAATCACTGAGCTGAAATCATTCTCCGATCCTTTGTTAGCGCGATCTAACACAGGATGTGACGCTACGCGTCGCTCTGGCAACGGGACTCCAAACAGCCCCGTTGCCAGAGCGACGCGTAGCATCACATCCTGGCAATGCCGATGCAACGCGTATCGCTGTCCCCCCGCGGCAGGGATCCTGTGAAGACGTGCGTATCCCCCGCCACGGCTTGGCATCCCTAATAAGCAAAGACTACAGACACCAAGGAGGGAAGAGAAGAAGCCGAGTGAAAGAGGTTTGTTTGTTGGTTGGTTGGTTCATTCATTCATTCATTCAGTTTAGGAATTTGTATCATACTCTTCCATGACTCAGAGCAGCTGTCATAATCTGGGCTGCTCCACCAGAGGCCTACTAGGCCCAGGGAGCCTGGCTAGCAGTAGGTGAGGCTGGGCCTACAACTCCCAGAAGATCCTGGGAGGTTTTGGAGCCAAAATTGACCAATAGGGAAGAAGAGGGCTGGGGAACCAAAGGGCTGGTGCCAGAGCACAAGCTGTTCTTCCTTCCAAGAGGGCAGAGCCAGAAGGAAGGTTGCTGCAGGGGAGAGACCCTCATCCTGAGGGAGGGGTGAGTAGTCTAAGGCCACTGCAGATAGTGAGCTAGGGACAGTATATGTTTAGACATGTTAGGGCATTTGATTCCTTTTCAATCACTTACTGTTATTATTCTGCACCTTGTTGTTTGACCTCCTATAGAATAAACCTTTTCCTTGTTTCACTCTGCCTGGTCCTCACGCCTATTATTCGGCCAAAAGGGAGGTCTGAAGGTCTTGGGAGGGTGCTCTGGGCCTTCTCAAGGGAGCCTGGAACCAGAGTGGTGGCAGCGTCAGGTGACACCCCACCTGAGTCATGACAGCAGCTGACAAAGTAAAATTGTGTCATTTACAATAGCAGCCCAACAGATCATTAAACAACAAAGCCTTCTTATACAATCACATCATCAACAATAATTGACCACATCTGCAGATAACATCTCCATTCCAACTTTGATATTTCCTTCCGGAACAGTATCAGTTTGAAGCGCTTGGGGGGGGGGTGAGGAAGGGGGGAGCAGAACCTCCTTCTGTTTCAATGCATGGGAACCACACCTGAAGTGGGGAAAATGCAATCTGACAAAGCAAAGCAAAATAAGGCATTTAGATGGATCAGGCAATAAAAGCAAATGGACCTGCCAAAGCTGGAGAGCAGCTGTATATCAGTGTCTTGGGTGCATGGAGCAAAAATGCACAGAGGAGGAGGAGAAGAAGAAGAAGAGGAGGAGGAGGAGGAGGAGGAGGAGGAG
>NW_015165273.1:83938-87754 GCF_001447785.1 Gekko japonicus | reverse complement strand
AAGGAGTCTCAGAGCGGTTTACAATCTCCTTTCCCTCCCCACAACAGACACCCTGTGAGGTAGGTGGGGCTGAGAGAGCTCTTGACAGTAACTCCTCTTTTTCAAGAGCAGCTCTTATCAGAGCTACAGCTTGCCCAAGGTCATCTAGCCAGGTGCAAGTGGAGGAGTGGGGAATCAAACCCAGTTCTCCCAGATTAGAGTCTGTGCACTTAACCACTACACCAAACCAGCTGATCCTGCATTGAGGACGCATTGGACTTGATAGCCTGTATGGCCCCTTCCAACTCTGTGATTGTATGATTCTGTATGCATATGCTACTAGCTCTAGCAGGAGAGGCAATTGGGTGGGTCAAGCTCTCTCCCCCTCCTCCCTAAACAGGAAACAGATTGGGAGGAATAAAGATTAGAAAGACTTCAACCCAGTTTAACCTTATATATTTTTTTGCTTTTGTTTTACTTGATAATGTTCCAGCGTTTTCATTGAAGAGAAGAAGAAGAAGAGATTGGATTTATACCCTGCCCTTCACTCCCTGAGGGAGTCTCAGAGAGGTTTACAATCTCCTTTCCCTTCCCCTCCCCACAACAGACACCCTGTGAGGTAGGTGGGGCTGAGAGAGCTCTTTCCAGAACTGCCCTTTCAAGGACAGCTGTGAGAGAACTATGGCCTGCCCAAGGTCATCCAGCAGCTGCAAGTGGAGGAGCGGGGAATCAAACCCGGTTCTCCCAGATTAGAGTCCACACGCTTAACCACTACACCAAATTGTTTTCTAATTGATTGTTATTTATGTTATATGTTCTTATGGGTTTTAATATTATTTTTATGAAATGTCGTGTAAGCCGCCCTGAGCCCACCTTCGTGGGGAAGGTGGGGTATATATTGAATCAATCAAAACCTTTTGTGACTGGAGTGACATCCCACCCTCTCTTCTCTATATCGGATTAGGTGGAAGGCTGTGGCCAAAAGAGCCATACCATAAAAGGAAAGGAAAGACAAGAAAGATTTCAGGAAGAAATTTCTGGAGACTTCAGAAAAGCTTCTCTGACCTGGCCTGACCTGGTCAGTGGGAGGGGGGAAGGTCTTTTTTGTGCTGAGTCCCTCAGAGCAGACAGAACTCTTAACTGAGTTCGCTGGACCGACTGTTGTATGGCCCAGGCTGCGATGCTAGGGCCAAGCTCCAAGAACCCTTGCAGTGTTGCCCTTTGGTACGTGGTCAAGGGCGTGTGCCCTGGGCTATGCCCAGACTTTTCTACCAGCAGACTGGGAGGGCAGAGAAGCTCAGTTATATGCTACGTTGCTGTCAAGATGTTTCCCCAAACTGCCTCCTTCCCTTTCCTTGATCAGAATCACCAATGGGAGCAATGGAAATGCAATAAGATGAAAAGAACAAGACTGACAAAACCAAAGAATCGGATTTTATTATGTCGACGTCAATGACATCAGTTAAAACCGAGGCCAGTTTTTACATGAGAACATACAAGAACCCATGTTGGATCAGGCCAGTGGCCCATCCAGTCCAACACTGTGTGTCATGCAGTGGCCAAAACCCAGATGCCCTCAGGAGGACCACCAGCGAGGCCAGAACTCCAGAAGCCCCCACTGTTGCTTCCCAAGCACCAAGAAGACAGAGCATCACTGTCCCAGACAGAGTGTTTCGTCTAGATCTTGTGGCTGCCACTCATGGATCTGTGCTCTTAAGAACATAAAAGAAGTCATGTTGGATCAGGCTAATGGCCCATCCGGTCTAACACTCTGTGTCACACAGTGGCCAAAACTCAGGGGCCATCAGGAGGTCTACCAGTGGGGCCAGAACTCCAGAAGCCCTCCCACTCTTGCTCCCAATAATACAGAGCATCACTGCTCCAGACATGAGAACATAAGAGAAGCCATGTTGGATCAGGCCAATGGCCCATCCAGTCCAACACTGTGTGTCACGCAGTGGCCAAAACCCAGATGCCCTCAGTAGGACCACCAGCGGGGCCAGAACTCCAGTAGCACCTCCCACTGTTGCCCCCAAGCACCAAGAATACAGAACATCACTGTCCCAGACATAGTGTTCCGTCTAGATCTTGTGGCTAATAGCCACTGATGGACCTCTACTCCATATGTTCATCCGATTGTTGCATCAATTGCATGGAAATGGGGTAAAATGAGAAAATGTGGTACAAAAAAAATTCACAAGTAACAAAATGAGTGAAATGAAAGATTCACAATGATAAAACAAAGAGATGGGGAAAACCCTTATATGGAACCAACTTTGTTATTATTATTACGCATTATTATTTATTGAATTTCTGATCGCTCCATCCCTGAGTACACAGAGCTCTGGGCAATTTACAACAGATTAAAACATACAAATGCAGAAATCGTGAATATTATAGCATGGAAGGAGACCCAGTATGGTGTGATGGTTGGAGTACTGGACTGGGACTTGGGGAGACCTACATTCAAAGTTTTTGACTATGGAACTTGATGGGTGGTCTTAGGCCAGCGATTCTCTTGCAGCCTAACCCCACCCCACAGAGTTGTAGCCAGGGTAAAATGGAGCACAGGAGAGCTATGTATGCCACCCTAGATAAAGAACGGTGCATTTCAAAGATAATTCCAGTTGTCCTCTTCTCCTCAACCCACATTCTTGCCACCTTAGTGTAGATACATGACTTTGCTTTTACAATGAAGCTAGTGTTTTCGGAAGATAATTACATACCACCTGAATGATGATTCTCTCGGACCTCTCGCCGGCTTCTGATTCCATTAGGGCTGCCAGCTCCCTATTGGTTGGAAGAGATTTCCCACCCTTGCTCTCATTGGTAATCAGCTGGGCAGCGGATGCCTGGTGGTGGGAGGAAATTCCGTAGGGGAATGATTGGGCGCGAGCAGCATCCCCGGCATGACGACGTTGTTCCAGCCCAACCAGGAAGTGATGTCATCGTTCCAGAAGACACTCTGGTATCGTTAGAACACTTTCCTGGGAGTAAGCCACATTGAACAAACCCAAGTAAGATTCTGAGTAGACCAGCTTAGTCTTGCTTCCTCTGTATATAGACTAGCCTTTTCTCCACCGTTCTGGAATCAAGAGCTTAGATGTACTGGGTTTACCTTGTACAAAATCAGATAAGGACACTCTGATTTCCATCTTCTATGTCACTCCTCCTTGATTATATTCTTACCTTTCATTAAGAGAGCATTGCCTCATAGGACTGAAGGCATCATCTGCTAATAACAGTGTCTCCCTCTCTCATTCAACCGGAGGAGACAACAATACCAACAGCATTACAACGATCAAGCTGTCTAATAGCAAATTGGCTGGGCCCTACGTGGGTGAAGAAGTCCACAAAGCCAACTCCCTGGCAACAGTGGAAACAGCCTCCTGTTGTGAAAAGCTGCTACCATTTATGGAAAAGATCAGCAGGATCCATTATTTTTTATAATTAAATTTTTATTGTTTTAACATATATAAACATTATTAAGAATTTCAGACAGACGATATAATCCGGAAGAGGAACGGTTCCCAAAAGGTTTCTGGTCTGTCATTTCAGACAGAACCGTTTTAGAACCGATTCCCTACCGGAATATATTTGTAATTTCACACACAAACGCTTCTGTCCCATTTAGGAAATGGGGCTGAACCGTTTTACCTGTCAACCACTTCCAAGTACTCTTCAGTTTCCTCTCCCAGTTCCGATGTGTTTTTCCCCGCCATTTTTTGCTCGCGTGGGCGATCTCCGGCTTTTTTTTTTAAGCGTTTGTTTTATAGCATTTTGCCACACCAGGTGCCATCAGTAGGTCCCCCAGTGCGGCCAGGACACTAGAAGCCC
>NW_015165273.1:80684-82486 GCF_001447785.1 Gekko japonicus | reverse complement strand
TTGGCAACCCTCCCTGGCCACCGACAGGGGATTGTGGATAAGGTTGCCAGGTCCAGGCTGGGAAACTCCTGGAGATTTGCGGGTGGCGCCTGGGGAGGACAGGGACCTCAGTGGGGTACAATGTCACAGAGTCCACCCTCCAAAACATCCATTTTCTCCATGGGAAGTTATCTCTGTAGTCTGGAGATGAGCAGTAATTCCAGGCATCCCCAGGTCCCACCTGGAGGCTGGCATCCCTAGGCAGCACCCTCTGGGTGACTTGATACCACCTGATTTGCATGATTCAAGTAGGCCCAGTTGCTTGCTACGGTTCATCAGCAGCCACCCTATAAAAACCAGTGTGATGTAACATTTAGAGCTTCAGAGCTGCAAGATGGGGATCTGAACCTTGTTCAGATCAAGGTTCAGATCCCCATCTTGCAGTGGAAGCTGACTGTGTGATTTTGGACCAGTCACATACTTTCAGCCTAGCCAACCTCACAGGGTTGTTGTGCAGATAAAAAGGAGGAGAGAATAATGTAAGCTGCTTTGGTCCCCACTGTGGAGAAAGACTGTAACTTTGTAGGTAGAGGCTGTGGGGGAGGAGTGTGGAGATGGAAAGCTGAAGACAGAGAGGCAGATAAAGGTAGGTTGGCTGTTGGGTGGGAAGGAAATTGTGTTGCCAATTCCAGGTTGGCAAATTCCTTGACATTTGAGGGGTGGAGCCTGGGGAGGGTGGGATTTGAGGAGGGGAGAAACTACAGACCAGTATAATGCCATAGACTTCACCCTCCAAACCATACATGGAGGAGAGAGAGAAAGAAAGGGGGGGCAGAAGGGAAAAAGAGTGTGAAAGAGGTAGGGGGAGACAGGAGGAAGCAAAGGCATGAGGAATAGGATAACCATCCCGCAAGTTTCTTGCGGGTCTCCACTTGTGCTTATCTAATTCCCTCTTGATGCCGTCCATGCTTTGTAGCCATCACCACCTCCTGTGGCAGTGAATTTCATTTATGGCCATTTTATGGCCCTTTTAGGTTTGACTTCGCAGTCAGTACAGCCTTGCCCCAGGGTATTTGCATGTGGTGTTGAGCTGCACCTTTTCCTCCCAGCTGAGAAAATGTGGAGTGAATGCTAGACGCAGAATTGTCCAGTGTTAGATGTTCCAGGCAGATGCAGCCAGCTGACACAGCAAAAGCTGGCAGCGAGTAGGTGGAAGGGGGAGTGATATCCAAGAACAAAACCCTCTAGTAAGTGGCAGTCTTGCTGCGCTGCTCCCTTAGACTTTCAGTCACCAGAGATTGCTTTGATATTAGCTGATAGCAACGGCAACATCATCTTGTGCAACAAAATCAGGCCACCCTTTAAGCTATGAGAAAGGAAGCCATGGAAACGGAATTGTGTGTACGTGTGTGAATTAACCCTTTATTGTCAACATGCTCGGTTATTCCAGCTTTCTTCCTGGGCAAAGATCTTGAACTCCCACTGGGATGAAGACTGTCGGTTTTCTAAATTAGCTGGGTAGAGCATAGTGCAGGGTTGGCCAAACTGTGGCTCGGGAGCCACATGTGGTTCTTTCACACGTATTGTGCGACTCCCGGCAGAATAGCTAGGGAAGCGAAGGGGAGGCATACTTTTTCTCCCTCCCTCTCTTCCTTCCTTCCCCCTCCCTCCCTCCCATCCAGAGGTCATTTCCTGAAGGAGCGCACAGGAGTGGAGCACCGGCAGTAAGGAGCCCAGGGGGCGGGCACATGCAACAAGCCCCACCCCCTGCTCCCAGCAGCCCTCAGTTGGGCCACGAGGAGCAAGAAGCAGCCAGGTAAGTT
>NW_015165273.1:67839-80508 GCF_001447785.1 Gekko japonicus | reverse complement strand
TAGCTAACAATCCAAAACAGTCCAGTGGAGCCTGAGCAGTGGGTGTTGCCTTCTGACACACTTCTGGTGATGTCAGGGGGTGTGGCATATGCAAATATGTTATGCTAATGAGTTATGCTAATGAGCTCCTGCACCTCTTTTTCTACGAAATGACCCCTGCTCCCATCTATTTGCTTTCTTGGTTCTCTGGCTCTCTCTCTTCCTCTCTTTCTTTCCACCTCTTTCATTCTTTCATTCCACCTCTCTCTTTTTCTGTTTCTCTTAGACAAATGCGTATCATTAGCAAACAAAGATCATTGGACAAATAAATATCATCATCAATATCTGTTTTTACCCCTTCTGTTTTTATTTATGGCAGTCTCATTTAATGTTAATAAAATGCAGTTTTGCATATCTTTAAATAAAAATGTGTGTGTGATATTTGTTCATGTCTTGTGGCTCTCAAACATCTGAAGGTTATTCTACATGGCTCTTACACTGAGCAAGTTTGGCCACCCCTGGCATAGTGGCTGAGAGAATGCCCTGCGATCCAGAAGGTCTCGGGTTCGAATCTTTCCCCCCAGCCATGAATTCATTTCTCATCCTTCGGGAGGCTGTTCTCTTTTGGCCTCACTTTCTCACCTGATATATAGGTATAATAATCCAGGCCAGTATTCAGGCCTGTAGCTGCAGTGGGGCATCTCAGGGCTATACAACCTGATTCAAATTGCTGAGCTGTGGGGTTAGAACAGATAAAAGGAAGTCCTTCTCCACCAAATGAGTGATCAACACATGGAATTCACTGCCACGGGAGGTGGTGGCAGCTATAAGCATGGACGGCTTCAAGAGAGAATTGGATAAACATCTGGAGCAGAGGTCCATCAGTGGCTATTAGCCACAATGTATAGGTAAGAACTCTCAGGCTGGGGCAAGTGATGCTCTGTCTTCTTGGTGCTTGGGGGGGGGGCAAGAGTGGGAGGGCTTCTAGTGTCCTGCCCCCACTGCTGGACCTCCTGATGGCACCTGGTATTTTTGGCCACTGTGTGACAGAGTGTTGGACTAGATGGGCCATTGGCCTGATCCAACATTGGCTTCTCTTATGTTCTTATATGGAGCAGAGGCCCATCAGTGGCTATTAGCCACAAGGTAGGAGGAGGAGGAGGAAAAGGAGATTGGATTTATACCCCACCCTTCACTTGGAGTCTCAGAGCGGCTTACAAACTCCTTTCCCTTCCCCTCCCCACAACAGGCACCCTGTGAGGTAGGTTGGGCTGAGAGAGCTCTGACAGAAATGGCTCTTTTTCAAGAACAGCTCTTATCAGAGCTACGGCTTGCCCACGGTCATCCAGCCAGGTGCAAGTGGAGGAGTGGGGAACCAAACCCGGTTCTCCCAGATTAGAGTCTGCTCACTTAACCACTACACCAAACTGGCTCTCACAGAGTGTTGGACTAGATGGGCCATTGGCCTGATCCAACACTGGCTTCTCTTATGTTCTTATGTTCTTATTTACTGGCAAGGCCCCACAACTTCCCATCCAGCCCAAGGCCCCCGAGCAGCAGCAGGTGTGGGGAAGGAGACAGGTATTCCTATATTTTGATTAGTCAGTGCCCCCTAAGAGATTTAAATGACCCCCAATTTAAAAAAAAATCCAGGCTACAAGCCTGCCAGCATTACAATTAAATCTATATCAAAATGATATATATGAAACTAGCACACACACAAAAACCATCCCTGTATGTGCTACTACAACTTTCTCCTCCTCTTAATAAAAATTGCTGCCATTGCAGTTATATGTTGTCCACAATAGGTTTATTATGGAAAACGTACTGCACCTATTTGCTGGTGTGACCTTGGGTCAGTCACAAGTTATATCGGAGCTGTTCTCTCACGAGCAGTTCTCAAAAGAATTCTCTGAGCCCCACCTACCTCACAGGGTGTCTGCTGTGGGGAGGGGAGGGGAAAGAAAACCGCTCTGAGACGCCTTCCTTCGGGTAGTGAAGGGCGGGGTATAAATCCAACCTCTTCTTCAAAGAGAAGTAGAGCCCTGAAACTCACAGGTAACCTATCATTCCACGTAAGCTGCCTCCATATTTTGCCTGTTTCCGGGGGCCCTTCTTAATTGTTGTCTGATGGCTGTGAATGGGTCTAGCCCCATAATATGGCTTAAAGTGGCAGATGACAGGAGTCAAAAGAATGTTAATGTTTGTTAATGGCTGTAGATGCTTTCTCAATGGGAGATAATTGTTAGGAGATGTTCTTGAGTCAGAGCATGTGACCTCTCCCAACTCAGGGGAGGGAAAACGGTGTGTGAACATGCGCATGAAGAAGCAACCACATGGAAGAGAGAGAGAGAGAGAGAGAGAGAGAGAGAGAGAGAGAGAGAGAGAGAGAGAGAGAGAGAGATATGCAGCCCTTAGCCAATGAATATGTGGGGGAACCATTTTAAGGCTACCAACCTCCAGATGGGTTAGAATAATTAGGATTTACAGTATAAAAAGTAAAGGTAAAAGGTTTCCCTTGCTCGAAAGCCAGTCGAGTCCGACTCTAGGGTTGCGGTGCTCATCTCCGTTTCAAAGCCGAAGAGCCAGCGCTGTCCGAAGACGTTTCCGTGGTCATGTGGCCGGCATGACTAAACACCAAGGCGCACGGAACGCTGTTACCCTCCCACCGAAGTGGTACCTATTTATCTACTTGCAATTTCTTGCTTTCAAACTGCTAGGTTGGCAGGAGCTGGAACTAGAGATGGGAGCTCACTCCATCATACGGCACCTGGGTCTTGAACTGCTGAACTACTGACCTTCCACAGCCTGCAGTTCAGTGTCTTAACCACTTGAGCCACCGCAGTATACAAAGCATGAAAAAACACACTGTAATATCTTATTGCAAGTCCAGATTAATTCACCAGTTTCAGTATAACGACATTCATAAAGGATCACAATTGTTTGAAACATCCACAAGGTCCATAGAGAACCTACATGCCTATGAAATTGATGAATAGTTTTCTGGACCTTTAACATGGGTAAGAGCATTGGCTCCACATTATAAGGCGACCCTTGAGGAAGAACTTCTGATTTGAAATGGTCTTCTAAGACCCAGATGTGTCCGTTGTCACATTATGCAGTGGCATCATTTCCTCATGCCAGTTTGGTGTAGTGGTTAGGAGCATAGACTGTAATCTGGTAGAACCAGGTTTGTTTTCCCACTACTTCACATGCAGCTGATGGTTTGACCTTGGGTCAGTTTCAAGTTTTTTTCAGAGCTGTTCTCTCACAAGCAGTTCTCAAAAAAGCTCTCTCAGCACCAGCTACCTCACAGGGTGTCTGTTGTGGGGAGGGGAAGGGAATGCAAGAAAAAGAAGAAGAAGAAGAGGAAGAAATATAACAAGAGGAGGAGGAGGAGGAGAGGAGATTGGATTTATATCCCGCCCTTCACTTGGAGTCTCAGAGGGGCTGACAAACTCCTTTCCCTTCCCCTCCCCACAACAGACACCCTGTGAGGTAGCTGGGGCTGAGAGAGCTCTGACAGAAACCGATCTTTTTCAAGAACACGTCTGACAGAACCATGCCTTGCCCAAGGTCATCCAGCAGCTGCAAGTGGAGGAGTGGGGAATCAAACCCAGTTCTCCCAGATTAGAGTCTGCTGTGTAAGATTGCAAGCTGCTCTGAGACTCCTTCAGGTAGTGAAGGGCGGGGTATAAATCCAATCTCCTCCTCCTCCTCTTCTTCTGAAGCATTTTTGTCATTAAATTAACAAAGGAATTGCATATCGAATTTTCCATGTGATAGACCTTGTGAATGTTTTCAGACAATTGTGATCCCTTGTGGATTTTGTTATATTGAAACTGGTGGATTAATTTTCACTTGCAATACGATGTTTATGTTTGGTCTCCCAACCTCCAGATGGGGCCTAGAGATCTCCTGACATTACAATTGTTCTCCAGACTACAGAGTTCAGTTCTGTTGGATACGAGACTCGAGGCAGCAGGTGAACAGTGATAACAGCTTTATTGAACACCAAGTCAGAAGAACCAGAACGAGACAAACAATGGAGCAACAGGCTCCTTTTTAAACATTCCGGGCTTGGCAAGCCACGCCCACATGTCAGATAAGATCCAATCAGAAACTGTACATAAAGACCAATCACTTTGCTTCCCTCCAGAACTTCCCTTGTTCTGATAGGTCGGTTTACAATAACTTGCTTAGACTCAAGCTCATACATTCATACATTCTGTTCCATACATAACAATCATCCCCCCTAAGACGAGACAACCTTTGAACAGTCATAATCCTTCAAGTAAACAGGACGCTGCTTGACCCATTGGGATTGTCTTACATTTACCATTGGAGGGGTAGGAGGAAAGACTTCGGGCTCCCTGTGAGTGAGTTTGGTTTGATCCCTAATGGGACTGAGTGTCCATGGCCGATTCCTATAGTTGTGGCTCTACCCGCCCTCGACTATGCCTGGGGGTTTCAGTGCTTGGAAACCCTCGGGAGTCCAGAGACTCTACCTGACTGTCCAAGTCAGGTACATCGGCCACCTGAAGAAGGGAATCAGGAATTGTGTCAGCCTACCATTTGCGCAACTGATCGACATGGCGCTTCATCACTCTACCATCAGTAACCTTCACAGTATTATGGTGGGACCCTTAGACGTGAGTTACTGTGGCTGGTAACCATTTGTGCCCGCTTCCGTAGTTCCTGGCATAAACACTTTCCCCTTCAACAAACACCCGGGGTTGGTCAGTGGACTCACTGTTCAGCGGCCGGGCTGAGGTTAAGTCCGGGTACATACGGTCTAACAGCGTTGTTAGTCGCCGACCCATGAGAATCTTGGCCGGACTCCGCCCCGTCACCGAGTGCGGCATGACGTGTTGGTGTAGGAGGAAGGACGCTGCCTTTTGGGCCCAGTTTCCTTGCACCAAGTGGCCCAAAGTCTCCTTTGTGATCCTCACCATCCTTTCGGCTTGCCCATTGGTTGCTGGGTGGAATGGTGTGGACGTGCTATGGGCAATTAGGTTTGCTGCCAAAAATTCTCTGAACTCCATGGCAGTAAAGCATGTCCCGTCAGACACCAGGGTGTCTGGCAACCCGTGCGTTGCAAACAGACGGCGCAATACATTTATTATGGTCAATGCACTCATTTTAGTTGTGGGGACTACCTCGAGCCCCTTTGAATAAGCGTCCACGATGATGAGGAAAACCTGGCGCTGGAATGGGCCCGCAAAATCCACATGAACCCTTGACCAGGGGCGATGACATTTTTCCCATTGGGTTACCGGTGCATGTGGAGGATCAGGCCGGGACACCTGGCATTCGTGACATTTCTGGGCCCAGGACTCTATGTCCGCATCGATTTTTGGCCACCAGAAATACCCTCTGGCCAGTCCCTTCATGCGCACGATGCCGGGGTGGCATTCGTGCAGCGCCTCTAACACTTGGTCCCCTAGCTTAGCGGGAACCACCACCCTGTTACCCCAGAGTAAGTACCCCCGGTGCACAGACAATTCATTTTGCCGTGATGCAAAGGACTTGAAACATTCTGCGACGCACCCCACCAGCCACCTCCTCCACACCCAGTTAAGAACACTGGCGGTGGTGGGGTCCCTGGTGGAGGCGGTCACAACATCCGACGCGTGCATCGGAGGTTTGGCCAGTTCCTCGAGGGCCATAACCTCGAAAGCCGGTGCAGGGTCATTGTCCAGTTCTGGCAGGGGGCAGCAGCTAAGGGTGTCAGCATGCCCCATGTTCTTTCCTGGTCGGTGCTCAAGGACATAATCATATGCTGATAAAAATACCGTCCAGCTCAACATCCGCGCTGATGAGACGTTGGGCGTCTGGTGGTCTGGTGCAAAGATCCCAAGGAGGGGCTTGTGGTCCGTGGCCATTATAAATGGTCTGCCATAAAGAAAGTCATGAAATTTCTTCATGCCGGCCACTACCGCTAACCCCTCCTTATCGATTTGGGCGTAGTTCGTCTCGGCCGGGGTGAGAGTCTGGGAGTAGTACGCAATGGGCGCTTCCCTGCCGTTAGCCAGTGCATGACTCAACACAGCCCCCACCCCATACAGAGATGCGTCTGCAGCCAATACCAACTGTTTTGATTCATCATAGTGCGTAAGAACAGCGTCGGATGACGGCAATGACTTAATAGCCTTAAAAGCCCGGTCGTGCTGAGGGCCCCACTCCCACTTCGCCCCTTTGTTGAGGAGCCTCTGTAACGGCTCGGCAATTGACGCTTTATGCGGCAGGAAGGCGTGATAAAAAATTTAAAATCCCTAAGAAGGATTGCAGGTCCTTCTTAGATTCAGGTTTCGGGGCGTTTTGGATGGCCCGTACCTTTCCTGCAGTAGGAAAGGTCCCTTGTTCTGATAGGTCGGTTTACAACACCTTGTTTAGACTCAAGCTCACACATTCATACATTCTGTTCCATACATAACAAATTCCCCTGGAGAAATGGCTACTTTGTAGTCTGGACTTCATGCCGTTATACCCTGCTGAGGGCCTTCCTCTCCTCAAGCCCTCATTTCATAGAATCATAGACTCATAGAATCATAGAGATGGAAGGGGCCATACAGACCATCTAGTCCAACCCCCTGCCCAATGCAGGACCAGCCTGAAGCATCTCTGACAAATATTCGTCCAGCCTCTTCTTGAAAGCTGCCAGTGAAGGGGAGCTCACCACCTCCCTAGGCGGCTGATTCCACCTTTGAACCACTCTGACAGTGAAAAAGTGTTTCCTGATATCCAGGTGATACCTTTCTGCATGTAACTTAAATGCGTTGCTTCGGGTCCTCTCCTCTGCTGCCAACTGGAACAGCTCCTTGCCCTCCTCCAAATGACGGCCTTTCAAAATATTTAAAGAGAGCAACCATGTCCCCCCTCTATCTCCTCTTCTCCAAACTAAACATTCCCAGGGCCCTTAGCCTTTCCTCGTAGGGCTCAGTCTCCAGACCCCTGATCATCCTCGTCGCTCTCTTCTGCACCCTCTCGATTTTGCCCACATCCTTTTTGAAGTGAGGCCTCCAGAACTGCACACGGTACTCAAGGTGTGGCCTGATCAAGGAAATGTACAGAGGGGCTATGACGTCCTGTGAATTCGATGCTATGGCCCTTTTAATACAACCCGAGACTGAATTTGCCTTTTTTGCCGACGCGTCACACCGACTGCTCATATTTAGTTTACATATTTACATGTTTCGTTTACATATCCTCTCCCCAGGATCCACCCCCAAATTCCAGGAATTTCTAAAACCTGGAGTTGGCAATCCAAAATACAGTGCAGACCGTCACGGATTAACAATGTTTGTGAAAGGAAGCACCACAAACAGGAAAGCATGTATGGTTTCTATCTTTGAGTTGGTCTTATATCTGTAATTGGAGACTGAGGGTGAATCTGCATTTGTCTTTCCCACCGGTGTCCCAGCCTTTTGACTCCATCTTCAAAAAAGCTGTCTATGTTTGGTGTCATTTTCACACCTCAAGAGTGCTAGCATACTTTTGCACGTCCACATATGTTTATTGTCCTTTCTGGGCGGCTCCACTGTCATTGCACCTTCACACTGCTTTAAAAGAATCTTCTGCAAACAACATTCAGACAAGCATAGAGGAAGACGGCGTCACAGCAGCATGAAACTAATTTAAAAATGCAAATGCAGATTCGACCTGAAAGTACTGAGCCATTGCATGACCACTGGTGCGCAAGAGAGAATCCCACCCAAGGAAAAGAGGATATGAACATTAGCCATACAACACAAGAGGCCTGATCTTTTTACTTATCATCAGTTCTAGGAAGGCTTTTTAAAGAGAAGACTGTGGACTGGACTATAGTCTATAGGACAGTTCAGTGGATAGGGAGCTGGTTAGAGGACCACACCCAAAGAGTGGTGGTCACGGGTTTAAATTACATGCAGAAAGGTATCAGCTGGATATTAGGAAAAACTTTTTCACGGTCAGAGTGGGAGGGTGGCGCAGGTGGTAAAACGCCTGCTTTAACAACACTCGAGCAGCCACTATGGCTGTTCGAGTCCCACCGCGGTCGGGGTGAGCTCTCGACCCTAGTCCTAGCTCCCGCCCACCCAGCGGTTCGAAAGCTGAAGTAACTGACGGCGAGTAGATAAATGGGAACCTACCTTTAGAAGGGTAGGGGGCACCCTCCTCTACGGAAGTGTGTGGAAGGCAACGGCAGCGGCGGCGGTGGCGGCGGCTGCAGCAGGACATCGGCGGCAGCAGCATACCGGAGGTAGCGGCATGGCGTCGAGGCGGCAGTGAGCGGTAGCAGCAGAGCCGGAAAGGAGTGATCCCTGGTGGCCAGCGGCAGAAACAGCAGGCGGCTGTCGTCAGCAGAGGCGGAGGCACAGCGACGTCATCCAAAGGCGCGGCGGAGCCTGAAGGACGCAGCCAGACCGGAGGAGGACGTCACCTGTGTATCAGACCGCCTGACTGCCTAAGCGCCAGGAAAAGAACAGCTAGCTGCCGGGAATGGAGCCAAAAAAGAACAGCTGAGCCGAAGAGACATCAGCCTCCACCTGGGTGCCAGTAGGCAGCCCCACCCATAGAATCAATGTGGCCTTAGTTAGGGTTCAATGTGACTAGCACCCCACACGTAAACCGCCCAGAGACCCCCACGGGGGTTAGGGCGGTATATCAAATCAGAGTAATAAATAAATAAATAAATAAATAAATAAAGGTGGAATCGGCTGCCCAAGGAGGTGGTGAGCTCCCTTTCACTGGCAGCTTTCAAGAAGAGGCTGGACGAATATTTGTCAGGGATACTTTAGGCTGGCTCCTTCCAACTCTATGTATGGCTCCTTCCAACTCTATGATTCTATGATGAACACCAATTCTTTTTCAGTAATGTACTGATTTAAAAAAAAAACAGGAAAAAGAGATATATATATTGCTCAGAAACACAAATAATGCATTGTCTGGAAGAAATAAAATATTTGCAAGGGTGGAGGGGGACCCTTCTCAAATTAAATTGAAGCCTTTTCCTTTAGAGGCTTCAGTCTTTATATGTATAAGGAGTAACAGACCAGAAAGAGGCAAGGAAGAAACTGGGATGCAAATGGATTCCCAAGGTTGTGTTGGTATTATTCAAACGATAGCATTTCGGTGTAGTGGTGTAGTGGTTAAGTGTGTGGACTCTGATCTGGGAAAACCAGGTTTGATTCCCCACTCCTCCACTTGCAGCTGATGGATGACCTTGGGCAAGCCATAGTTCTGTCAGAGCTGTCCTTGAAAGGGCAGTTCTCTCAGAGCTCTCTCAGCCCCACGTACCACACAGGGTGTCTGTTGTGGGGAGGGGAAGGGAAAGGAGATTGTAAGCAACTCTGAGACTCTGAGTGAAGGGCGGAGTATAAATCCAACCTCCTCCTCCTCTTCTTCTTCTTCTTCTTCTTCTTCTTCTTCATTTGAAGCCTCCTCCTCCTCCTCTTCTTCTTCTTCTTCTTCTTCTTCTTCTTCATTTGAAGTGGTTTCTTTTGTCCGATGGTACCAGTACAACTGAACAAGTTTACTTGTCTCTCAGACTTCACACATAGAAGCAATGTTGACCTTGTATGTATGTTAGGTTTTAAGATTTGTAATGATTTATTATTGAAATTATTAGCTGGATAGTGGGTCATGGTTTATGAAACACCGCCATCTAGTGGGAGTTGTCGTCTGGCAAGGTGTAGTCTGGCAACAGAACAGAAAGGAGCCGGGATCATGCAACTGTAACAGCAGTAACTTTAGTATTAAGTAATCCCAGTAGGGTAAGAACTGAAGGAGGGGAAAAAACCTGGTGGGGGGAAGGGGAAATCCATTGGTGGCGTCTGAGAAGTAAACCATAGCAATGCTATGACCGGAACAAATGCCCAGAGATTACCACAGCTAATTTTGCAATCCTCTAAGAGTCAATGGACAGTTTCTCACTCGCCTGCAAATTCCAGTCTGCAAAGATAAGATAAATGGCTGCTGAAGAGTGCGAGATTGAGTCCGAGAGCTCCTGGCTCTTTACAAATTAGGAAAGGCTGTAGTTCTCTCCTTGATAGGAAAGGCCGCAGTTCTCTTCTGCAAAGCTACCAGCATCAGGCCGCTGTACAAATTGCAGGAGAGACTTGTACTTTCAAGGACTATTAGGTCACTATTCAACTGGTATAGATGTCATCCATGCACGGTGGCAAAACCATTTATTGTGTGTATCGTTTATAGCTGTAATTAGAGCGGTATAAGAAGATGGAAGTCTCTTGAGGAAACAAAAGTATAAGAAAAAATGAGATGTTATTACACTTTGAAAACTCTATATATTTTAGTAATTAATCTTATAATGCTTTTTTAAAATAGGTCAAAACTAGAGGTGGTTTAAGTTACTATATAAGCTAAAAATAATTGTTAGATGACCACAGTCAATGAATTGTTATTGAACAGGGAGCTAAAAGCTAACTTTGGCTGCGGTCACACGTAACAGAAGCCACACAAGTGAGACGGAAAACAAACGGAGTTTCCGGGCGCGATCTCACCAGCACATCTGGCTCAACCGAGGCTTCCAGCCGAAACTGCGTGGCAAAAAACTAGTACCTTGGAGGTACTAGTTTCCGGAAACTGCGGGGCAAGGGCGGGCGTCTGATCGCGTTTCCGGTGACATCCGGCACCCGCCCATGTCCCCTTGCAAATAAGGTGGGGTTTTTTTGTCCAAGTCTCTGTGGATGCGCATGCGCACCCAACGGAGTATGCGCATTTGTCATGTACACAAAAATAAAAAACAGTTTGCCGCGGCGCGCGCTTCTTCGTTGTGTGCCGGCTTGTCCTGTGATCGGCACCTCTCCCTTGCCATGGAACCTCCACGGTACCTCCACAGGACCTCCACAGGAGGTCTGATCACGTAGCTGCGCAGTAGTTTGCCCCAGGGCAAACAGCCACGCTTCTCCTCTGCAGTTTCCTGCCCGTGTGACCGGAGCCTTTGATAAGCAGTATTGGGTTTTTAGTGGGTTTTCTTTACTTTATCCCATAGTAAGTAGTTACCCTTCCTTATTTTCATTCTAGTTTATTAGTATGTAGTTTTTAGAAATGCAAATAAAAAAATGCCCTATGGGGGGGCTCAAAAAAAAAAAGAAAGGAAGAAGAAGAAGATGGAAGTCTGAAGTATAATTTGTACAGCCTGACAGAATAGTCTATTTGTTTGCATAACGGCATTCGCTGTATTTCCATTCTCATGTGGTTGTTAATAGACATCAGGCCAGCTGTATCTTACTGAAACTTGGTGCTCAAAGTAAAATATTTGTCCAAAACCACAATATAGGCAAGAGCGACGCACCGGCATATCCACTCGGGATGCCGTCTTGCCCCTTGTGGATCAAGATGGGTAGCTGTGTTAGTCTGTAGCAGTAGGAAAGAGCAAGAGTCCAGTAACACCTAAAGACTAACAATATTGGTGGCAGGGTAGGAGCTTTCGTGAGTGACTGCTCACTTCTTCAGATACAGCTAGAGTGTGAGTCCATCTGGTCCTTATATCTTGGAGAGTGGCGTGATTACAGATGCTGAATGATGTTAGCAGGCAAGTGACAATAGCATTTAAATGACACAAGCAGGATTGACGGGGATTGCAATTCAGCAGTTCCTCTGAATTGGCAGTTTGGTGTGGTGGCTAGGAGAGGGGATTCTAATCTGGGCGAACCAGGTTTGATTCCCCACTCCTCCACATGCAGCTGCTGGTGTGACATTAGGTCAATCATAAGTTCTTTCAGAGCTGTTCTCTCAAGGGGGAAGAGCTCTCTCAGCCCCACCTACCTCACAAGGTGTCTGTTGTGGGGAAGGGAAGGGAAAGGGATTGTAAGACACTCTGAGACTCCTTTGGGTAGTGAAGGGCGGGGTATAAATCCAATCTCCTCCTCCTCCTCTTCTTCTTCTTCTTTCTAATCTCCCACCTCCCATTAAGGGAGATGAGAAAAAGAGACTGCTGAATTGCAACTGATAATGAGCTCGAGACAATGTGTCCTCCTGGACTGAATCAAGACCTAGGTTTCCTGTCTCATTACCAATTCTGATTTCTCCACGCCCTCTGCATATCACACCTAATCCAATCAAACCTGCCATTGTAATTTACCTGCTATTGTCATTTGCCTGCTGTTGTCATTCAGCATCTGAAATCACTCCACACCAGTTCCCCTTTCCTACTGCATACCCTCAATTTGCTCTTCATGTTCCTCCAGTCCCCCAGGAATCGTGTTGGGGTGTGTGTGAATGGGATAAAGCAGGAGAGAGAGGGAAGTTGTTTTCAAATGACAGAAGTGCATGGTGTGAGTAGACACTTTAGTCTGGATCCAACTGCATGAAAACATATGCTTGAACAAATTTGCACAAAACTTGTTGGTCTTTTTTTTTTAATGCACATCTCAGGTTAGCTTCCCTGATCAGTATGGGGGGGGGGGATTTTGTATTTACAATGAGAACTGGAGAATAAAATATACTTGAAAGGTTGCAAGTTTTCAGAGGTATGAGTAAAAACTAAAGTAGGGCCCTTTTTTGTACTGCTAAAATTATACTTCATGGAGTCATTTGAGAACGTTATTTTTTTAAAATGCCAAAATTGTAGAGCCGCTTGGGCCTCGCTCCCAGAGCCGGGGGGGAGGAGACCGGGGGGGGAGAGATCAGGGAGGCCCGGTGGCTGCAAGCTGCTCGGGCCTCGCTTTCAGAGCCAGGGGGAGGAGATGG
>NW_015165273.1:41058-67693 GCF_001447785.1 Gekko japonicus | reverse complement strand
GGGGGGGGAGCCCGGCGAGGCCCGGCGGCTACAAGCCGCTTGGGCCTCGCTTTGGAGCTGGGGGGGAGGAGACAGGGGGAGATCGACAGGATGGGGGGAAGCTTACCTGTTGCTGCTGCTTCCTCCTCCTCCTCCTCTGTGTGGAGCTCTCCCCCCCCCGTGAGTAACGCGGGTTCCCTTTCTTGTAAATATAGATTATGCACATGAGTATCTTTATGAATCGTAATACACGAATAATACATTTGTTTCATAGTAGTTTCTTCACAGTTTTGTTTTTGCATTAAGCTTCTGTCCGTGAATCTCTCATTTGTTATTTATTTATTTTTAGAACGAGACAACCAGCGCGCACACATACTAAGCGGCTGAGATTGGTACTTCGTTCCCTACTATTTGCATAGCCAGAGATCCATGCACACACAAAAAAGAGAGATTCTTTTGCTCCTTAGTAAAGGTTATTTGCCCAAGCTTGAATGGCCCAGGATCGCCTGATCTTGTCAGATCTCAGAAGCTAAGCAGGGTCAGCTCTGGTTAGTGTTTGAATGGAAGACCATGAAGCAAATCCAGGGTCATTATACAGAGACAGGCAATGGCAAGCCACTGCTGTTTGTCTCTTGCTTCGAAAACCCTACGGCGTCGCCATCAGCCGGCTACAACCTGACAGCACTTTACACACACACACATGCAATTAACAGAACACATAGATGGGTAGGAAGGGGGGAAAAAATGTAAAATGATGATGTCTTTAATCCACCCATTATATCAACAGTGGGAACGTCTGCAAAGCGGTTTGATGTAGCTCTGAATCACCAGAAATATATGTGCGATCTACTTAATGGTGCATTAATTATGCCTTCAGCCACTGCATTTGTTTGCAGGTTGAGTAACAACGTAGATTAATCTTCTGCCCGTTTAGGTCACTTGCATGCAACAATGAAAAGAGAAAACCGTACATATTCATGATATTCCCAGTGAATACTCTCGTTCCCTCTATAGCCTGAGCTTTGACTCCCTTTTCTTGCATTATCTAGGACTCATCGCTCTTTAGTCCACTCATCCAAAGTAAGTATTTTGCCTGAACACCCAATGGCCTTGGAACTGAGTTTGCATCCAGACAAGTTTTTAATGTATCTCACCCAATTCCTCCATACTACGGTCCCCATTCCACATGACTTTTGTACATGCATGTCCCATGATGGTCAGCATAGACTTTTCTGGTAGACAAAGGGAGTCCCCACCCCTTATTTTTCAACCTGTAGAAGAGGAGGAGGAGGAGGAGATTGGATTTATACCCCACCCTTCCCTCGGAGTCTCAGAGCGGTTTACAAACTCCTTTCCCTTCCCCTCCCCACAACAGACACCCTGTGAGGTAGGTGGGGCTGAGAGAGCTCTTTCCAGAGCTGTCCTTGAGAGAACAGCTCTGGCAGAACTATGGCTTGCCCAAGGCCATCCAGCAGCTGCAAGTGGAGGAGTGGGGAATCAAACCCGTTTCTCCCAGATTAGAGTCCACGCACTTAACCACTACACCAAACTTGGTGCATCCAACTTATTGTGAAGGTTGAACTACGAAGGCAGAGCATTTCCTGAATAGCACTGCCTTCTGTCAGGAAGCTCTTCTGTTTACAAGTTTTATCATATGTCTGTTATCTTTTTGATTGATTGATCAACATTTTTGCAATTTTCCAAATTGGGGGGGGGAATTAAACAGACACAGAGAGAGAGAGAGAGAGAGAGAGAGAGAGAGAGAGAGAGAGAGAGAGAGAGAGAGAGAGAAAGAAACCAACATGCCTTCTTAAATCGTAATGCACCTGCTTTACACTCAATCGCAGCCCAACAAGGAGACTTTTACAGCTTTTCCACTCAAGATAAAGACTCATTGGCCCCAGTCACATGGCAAAGTTGCCGCGGGAGAGGCACAGATGGTGGTCGGATTATCCAGGCACGATCACACCCCAACATCTGGGAAGTGGAGCGCACCCGTGGCTTACCGCCAACAATGCGCCTTAAAAAACTAGAACCTCCAAGGTACTAGTAAACGTTTGCCACGGGCTGCCTCCAGACACCCGTGGTGTGATCGTGCCGGTGCGCGGCATTCCCCTCCGGTCCCTCGTTTACCTGCCGGCACCGAGAGAAGGACCTGTGGTGTGCCGCCGGCATGTCTGATCGCATAATCATGCATCAAACTGCGCCGGGGCAATTAGCCACGCCTCCCCCCGCGATATACGGCCTGTGTGACCGGGTCCATTGTTTGCTGAGTCTCTAGAGTGAATGAGCTCCACAACTTAATAGTGAAATTCCATGAGAACTGTAATGTTAATTAGTTGTCTTCGAAGTCTCTGTGTTAAGTGTCATCAAGTCACTTCTGACATGGCGAACCTTATGAATTAATGTCCTCCAAAACATCCTACTTTACACAAAGAGTGATTAAAATGTATACTACGCTGCCAGAGGATGTAGTGATAGACACAGGAATAAACAGCTTGAAAAGGGTATTAGATGGATTCATGGAGGATAAGTCTATCAGTGGCTACTAGCCGTGGTGGCTGAGGGGAACCTCCAAGCCTCTGAATCCCAGAGCCAAGAAGCTACATTAGGGGTAGGTCTCGGCCTCTCTGCCCTGTTGTTGGCCCTCCAGAGTAACAGGTTGGGGCCACTATGTGAGACAGGATGCTGGACTAGATAGGCCTCTGGTCTTATCCAGCAGGGCTCTTCTGATGTTCTTATGAGGGGAAGGCTTCGGCCTCTCTGCCCTGTTGTTGGCCCTCCAGAGGAACTGGTTGGGGCCACTGTGTGAGACAGGATGCTGGACTAGATGGACCACTGGTCTGATCCAGCAGGGCTCTTCTGATGTTTTTATGAGGGGAAGGCCTTGGCCTCTCTGCCCTGTTGTTGGCCCTCCGAAGGAACTGGTTGGCTGCTGTGTGAGACAGGATGCTGGACTAGATGGACCCTCACTGGCCTGATCCAACAGGGCTCTTCTGAGGTTCTTCTCAGGGGAAGGCCTTGGCCTCTCTGCCCTGTTGTTGGCCCTCCAGAGGAACTGTTTGAGTCCACTGTGTGAGACAGGATGCTGGACTAGATGGACCCTCACTGGTTTGATCCAGCAGGGCTCTTCTGATGTCTTTATGAGGGGAAGGCCTCGGCCTCTCTGCCCTGTTGTTGGCCCTCCAGAGGAACTGGTTGAGGTCACTGTGAGTGACAGGATGCTGGACTAGATGGATCATTGGCTGGATTCAGCAGGGTTCTTCTAATGTTCATATGTTCTACTGTTAACAGACTTGCTAAGGTCTTACGAACTGAGGACTATAGCTCCCATAATTGAATCAATCCATCTTACGTTGGGTCTTTTCCTGCTGCCTCTTTTCCTGCTGCCTTCAACTTTCCCTCACATTATCATCTTTTCCAGTTGACGCGTGTCTTCTCCTAATGTGACCAAAGTGTGAGAACCTGAGTTTAGTCATTTTTTGCTTGTAGGGAGAGACATATGCTAAATCCCTCCCACGCATATGAATTTCCCCCTGGTATGAGCTTATCTTCTGAGAAAGTGCTACTTTCGAGGTTAGCTACTTGTAAGATCTCTGATGGGAACTTTCAAAGGATTAGTTCGGAAATCTCCTGCATATATTATATGTCAACCAGCCCTCCTTTCCTCGAAACAAATAGCCAGTTTGATCTTAAGAGTCGGAGTTGAAAGGGACCATCTAGTCCAGCTCCCCTTATCAGTGCAGGAAATAATAATAATAATAATCTAAAAACCCTAAAACCTTTCTGAAAGATGGCTGTTAAGCTTCTGTCTGAAGACCCAAAGAGGGAAAACCAGCTGCCATTACCCTTCACAGCAATCCATTCTATTCTCCAGTGACCCTTACCATTAGGAAGAACTGGGAAGGGGAACTCAGACATTACTAGAGAGAACAGAGTTCCTTAATCCAGTTCTCCTAGTGAAGAACAAAGTCCTAAATGGCCTCGTAGGTTTCCTACAGTACCAGAGTATTACCAACATATGTTTGTCCATCTATATATCTAATAGCAAAGTTGCCCCCGGAGTGCGGATCGCTAAATCAGCGCTCCAGGGGCAGCTGGGGGCCCGGGGGAGGTTTGTCCACACGTGGGCCAGTCCCCACGTGTGCATAAACATTAAAAAAGTTGAAAAAAAATTGGGGGGATGTTTAAATCCCCCCGAAAGTGCAAGAGCGTCTCCTGCGCGTGCGCAGGGGACGCTCTGGAACGTCGCCGCCGCCGCCGGAGCCGGGGGGTAGGGAGAGAGACAATGCGCGGTGCCTCGGAGACGGTGAGGGGGGGAGAGAGCTGGAAAGAGACGGAGCGGAGGCCCGCGCAGCTTGCCGCGCGGCCCTCCGGGTCAGAGCCGGTGGGGGGGGAGGGCAAAAGAGAGAGAGAGAGAGAGTGGGGGGCGGAAAAAGAGAGAGAGACGGAGAGAAAGAGAGAGAGAGAGTGGCGAGAGGGGAGAGACAGAAGCCAGCAGGCAGGCGGGGAAGGACTGGGCTCGCCGCCGCCGCCTCCTCCTCATAGGAGCAGGCAGGCAGGGGGGGCAGGCGGGCGGGGGGGAGACCGGCCTCCTCGCCGCCGCTGAGCCCGGCAAGGGGGGGGAGGACCAGCCTCTCTGCCGCCGTCTCCGCCTCGGAGCCAGGCGGGCGGGGGGAGAACCGGCCTCGCCGCCGCTGCCGCCTCCTCGGGACATCGAGCGGGGGGGATGAAGGAGACGGATCTCTTCTTCCCCCCCCCCCGCGAGTATCGCAGGTCCCCATCTTGTTTTATACTTATAGCATGTAGATTCTATGTCAGAATTTAACAAAATGGAGTGTCAATCCGGATGAACACTGGTGGAATGAGTAAGTAGCAAGATCTCTTGCTTGACAATCAGGGACTTTACTCACAGGATACCTAAGCCCTACTCCATTATTTTACCCGAATATTAATGTAATCCTATAAGTGTCTTTGCTGACACTTATTGCAGTGCTATTAAATGAAATGAGGAAAATGAAGACCAAAGCTACTCTCTCATTCACGAAGACAACCTGAGACGAGGATTACAAACCGGATGATGGCGCAGGGGCTAGAAATTCAATGCAATGGCTAATGAAGAGTTTGCCAATCTTTTGCAATGTCTCACTTCCTTTGGCAAAGGGTTCACGGAGCTGTATAAAAGGCCCACTGCCCCAGAACACTTCATTCGCTTCACCTCATTGCCCTTAAAATCCATCGCTTCTAAGCAAGGTAAGGTATTCTCTCTGGTCTTAATGAAATTAGTGGGTAACAATGATGTTGGAAAAAGCTTTCTCTGAAAATTCTGATTTTTGTGTGTGTGTGAATAGCTGGCTGGAAGAATGACTTTGGGTTCCTGCTCAGAGTATACTCTTTAGTTTGGAGCCAGTTTGGTGTAGTGGTTAAGTGCGCGGACTCTAATCTGGGAGAACCGGGTTTGATTTCCCACTCCTCTCCCACTCCTCCACTTGCACCTGCTGATGTGACCTTGGGTCAGTCACAAGCTCTGGCACAGCTGTCCTTGAAAAAGAGCCGTTTGTGTCAAAGTTCTCTCAGCCCCACCCACCTCACAGGGTGTCTGTTGTGGGGAGGGGAAGGGAAAGGAGTTTGTAAGCCGCTCTGAGACTCCAAGTGAAGGGGGGGTATACATCCAATCTCTTCTCTTCTTCTCTTCTTTACTGAACTTGCATTATTAGTATTGATCAGCTTGTTTATCTACGTAAGTACCGTCAAATAGCAAATGAGTCCAGGTGACCCCAGCAAGGAAAGCAAGGACAGAGTTGGTTTGCTATTTCCTTCCTCTGCAAAGCCTTTCTCGGTAGTCTCCCGTCCAAGTACACACCCAGCTCAGCTTCCGAGATCTGACAAGATTGGGCTGTACCGTGACTCGTGAAGATAAAAGAAAATATTCCCTCAAACAAAACATCATTTATGGCCTTCACTGTCACCGATGTTAAACGGTGGCCACTGGCTTGGCTGGTTTTAAGAGAGGACTAGACAATTTTATGAAGGAAAGGAAATCCATCAGCATTTATCATCCATGATAGCTAACTGGAATACCATGTCCCTACCTCTGAATGCCACTTTCTGTGAGACAAGAGCAGAGACTTTGCTTCTGTATCCCCTTCTGTACCCCCACTGTGAGGCATCGGCTTAGCCACTATGGAATGCAGGATGTTGGACAGTTGGGCCCAGCCAGGCATTATTGTATTCTCATGTTAAAGGTGGACCCTGAAATCTGAGAAGGCTGAAAGCAACTCATTTTAGCACTGCTTCTCACATCGTGCCTGTAGAGATAGTTCAAGCAAACCCACTCTTTGTTGCTCTTGCAGATGCAACAAAGAGAGCCAGTTTGGTGTAGCAGTTAAGAGCGCGTACTCTAATCTGAGAGAACCGGGTTTGATTCCCCGCTCCTCCACGTGCAGCTGCTGGTGTGACCTTGGGTCAGTCACAAGTTCTCTCAGAGCTCTCTCAGCCCCACCTACCTCACAGGGTGTCTGTGGTGGGAAGAAGAAGAGAAGAGATTGGATTTATAACCCCACCCTTCACTACCCAAAGGAGTCTCAGAGCAGCTTAAAAACTCTTTTTCCTGTCCCTGTGAGGTAGGTGGGGCTGAGAGAGCTCTTGACAGAAACTGCTCTTTTTCAAGAACAGCTCTTATCAGAACTACGGCTTGCCCAAGGTCATCCAGCAGGTGCATGTGGAGGAGTGGGGAATCAAACCTGGTTCTCCCAGATTAGAGTCCGCACACTTAACCACTACACCAAGTTGGAGATTGTAAACCACTCTGAGACTCCAAGTGAAGGTCAGGGTATCGATCCAGTCTCTTCTTCTCTCTTTTCTTCTCTTCAAACATCTATACAATGGGTCCATGTTATTTTATTTAATTGTTATTATTTTCTCCAAATAAAAGTGAGCTACAGAAGGGAAGAAGGGGTAGGGGAAATTTTAGATTCATAAAGTTTGTCAATTATTATGAGTTGTTACATACAACAAGGTAAATCAGATGTATTGCCCAATGTGTTACATATTTCAAATATAGAAGCAGACAATAAAATATCAATATCACAGAATTTTGGGATAGATTCTCTCCTTAAAGAATTTAAAAAAAAGAATTCTCTTAAAGTTAGCAATACTCTATCAACGATAAAAGAGATGACGTCTTTAACAGCCGAACGAACGCCTATGCTAAAAATTAAATTATTGTAAAAAACTTAAGTATTGTCTTAAATGTTTGTCTGAGTCTAAATCTAATGGGTCCATGTGAGATTTGTCTTTATTTTTTTCAGTTGCCCCTCCTCTGTTCAAAGATGGTCTCTGGATGCTGTTCTTCATGCCATGGGAGCACAATCTTGGTCTGCCCTACATCCACCTGCGGGGGGCAGTCTTGCTGCTCCCCCTGCTGTGGGCAGAGCTGCCAGTCTTGCTGTGTCCCTTGCTGCTGTATACCCGTTTGCTGCTCTCCCTGTTGTGGTCAGTCCTCTTGCTGCTCCCCCTGTTGTGTTCAATCCTCTTGCTGCTCCCCCTGCTGCGTTCAATCCGCCGGCTGCTCCCCTTGCTGTGGCCAGTCCGCCTGCTGTACCAAGTCCAGCGGTTGCTCTCAGAGCTGCGTTCCCTGCTGCGCTCCTCTATGTTGCACTTCCGAAACCAAGTGTGGCACGAAGAAATGCTAAGGTACCTTCAGGAGTACGAGCGAGGCTACAAGGTTCCAATGCAATGGTTGTAGTCACGTCCCTGCCAAGAACACCGGTTGTGAAAATGGCTGAGTTGCCCAGCGACGTTACTTAATGCAAGACCTGAAGCTATGCACCTGCCTCCTTCACTCACTTGCTGGATTCTCCCCCCCCCCCTTCCTTAGTCTGTATTCCACAGAAGCTGTCATTTTAAAAAGAGATTACCCAGCGAGGCAGTTTGGTGTAGTGGTTAGGTGCACGGACTCTAATCTGGGAGAACCGGGTTTGATTCCCCACTCCTCCACTTGCACCTGGCTGGATGACCTTGGGCAAGCCGTAGTTCTGATAAGAGCTGTTCTGGAAAAAGAGCAGTTTCTGTCAAGAGCTCTCTCAGCCCCACCTACCTCAAAGGGTGTCTGTTGTGGGGAGGGGAAGGGAAAGGAGTTTGTAAGCCGCTCTGAGACACCTTTGGGTTGTGAAGGGCGGAGTAAAAATCCAATCTCCTCCTCCTCCTTCTCCTCCTCCTCCTCTTCTTCTTTGAAGGAGGCAAGCCTATTCTGCTCTATGATAAGATGGTATTTTCATTTTCCTCTTGGTGTCTAAGGTTCTTATTTATGTTTCAGATGTTATCTATCAAAATACATGGGCAATAATAAATCTTTAAATTCATGATACCTGCGTATCTTTGTTTTGTTTTAATTCATCGCTCTTTGGGCTCAGAAAGAAATTTTCTGCCAGGTCAGATTCAGAGACGTGCAAGAACCCTTAAAAATTCGGTATTGGCTTAAAAGCCCGAATTCCAATATCAGTATTGAATTGGAATTCGGATAAAATTCGGAAATCCCGAATTTTTCAGCTTCATAATACCCCATGAGGCTATTATAGTCGGTGGCAAATCTCCTAGGGTATAGTAAGTGGGATGGGGAGGTTGATATAGGGGCACCAAATTAACACTGTAGCTGCTGGAGCCTCTCCTCAAAATAATCCCCAAGTTTCAAAAAGATTGGCCCAGGGGATCCAATTCTATGGGCGCCCAATGAGGGTGCCCCCATCCTCCATTGTTTCAAATGGTGGGGGGAAATGCAAGGCAGGCATACAACAAGCCCAGCAGATTCTCCCAGAGAATCTCTGCAGTAGAAAGTGAAGTGTGGGGAGAGGGCCTGTTTGCAAGGCCAGCAGCAGAACCAGTGCCCAGAAGAGCCAGTTTGGTGTAGTGGTTAAGAGTAGTAGACTCTAATCTAGAGAACCGGGCTTGATTCCCCACTCTTCCACATGCAGTCAGCTGGATGTTTTTGGGTCAGTCACAGTTCTTTCAGAGCAGTTCTCTTAAGAGTAGTTCTCTCAGAGCTCACTCAGCCCCACCTACCTCACAGGGTGTCTGTTGTGAGGAGAGGAAGGGAAAGGAAATTGTAAATCACTCTGAGACTCGGGAGTGAAGGGCGGGGTATAAATCCAATCTCCTCCTCCTCCCCCTCCTCCTGTTTCTCACAGAGGCCAGCTAGATAAACCTGGAAGGAATATAAGACAGAGCACAGAGGACAAAGATTTTACCTGTTGTCGAACTGGTATTCAGAGGTTTTCTGCCTCTGAACAAGGCAGTTCCATTTCAGCACTTGGGTCAAGAGCCAGTTTGGTGCCAGTTTGGTGGCAGTTCCATTTCAGCCCTTTGGTCAAGAGCCAGTTTGGTGTAGTGGTGAAGTATGCGGACTCTAATCTGGGAGAACCGGGTTTGATTCCCCACTCCTCCACTTGCACCTGCTGATGTGACCTTGGGTCAGTCACAAGCTCTGGCACAGCTGTCCTTGAAAAAGAGCAGTTTGTGTCAGAGTTCTCTCAGCCCCACCCACCTCACAGGGTGTCTGTTGTGGGGAGGGGAAGGGAAAGGAGTTTGTAAGCCCCTCTGAGACTCCAAGTGAAGGGTGGGGTATAAATCCAATCTCCTCCTCCTCCTCCTCAATTGATGGAAATTTGGCCATGAATTTAAAACCAACTGAGCCAGTGGCTATCCCCACATCCCATGGCCAGGTCTCCCATGATCTGACCCTAGAGGGTAATTACCCATCCATCCTCAAATTCCCATCCCCAAGAAATAGAAGAGACGGAGAAAAATGGCCTCTACCTAGTGGCAGCGTTCCCTCTAAGCTGAGTTAGTGCGAGCCAGCTCACAGTTTTTTAGCCTCCAGCTCACACATTTTTGTCTCCGCTCAGGGAGGAGGGCTCCAGAGCAAACTAAATGATGCAGCAGCCAAATCGCTCGCTCACAGCTTCAATGCCAGGAGCTCACAAAGGAGGATTTTTGCTCACAGGACTCCACAGCTTAGAGGGAACATTGCCAAGTGGTGCTCTAGGAATGTCCCTTTTCGTTTCTATGGTAAAGACCACAGAGACAAAGGAGGGTACTCTAGATTGTCGCCCACACCATCCAGTCATAAAAGCTGGTGTGGCATGCTGCCCATTTTGTGTACTGTGAAGAGGAAAGGAATGGAAGACATGGGAGGGGACCCAACCCTGCTCAAGGACCCTCACCCACATACTGATGCCACCAAGCTGAGGACAGGACTAGGGACTCTGCTCAGCAAACAGGGCATAGAGTCCCCAGGGGGAAGTCTCCTCCACTAGACTCATGGGAGCAGCCTCTTACAGCCAGTTTGGTGTAGTGGTTAAGTGCGTGGACTCTAATCTGGGAGAACAGGGTTTGATTTTCCATTCCTCCACTTGCACCTGCTGGATGACCTTGGGCAAGCCATAGTTCTGTCAGACCTGTTCTCTCAAGGACAATTCTGGAAAGATCTCTCTCAGCCTCACCTACCTCACAGGGTGTCTGTTGTGGGGAGGGGAAGGGATGGGAGTTTGCAAGCTGCTCTGAGACTTCAAGTGAAGGGTGGGGTATAAATCCAATTTCTTCTTCTTCTTCTTCTTCTTCTTCTTCTTCTTCTTCTTCTTCTTCTTCTTCTTCTTCTTCTGGCATTGGGAAAGCTATTCTGGGGGAGATGAAGCTCCAACATTATGCAAATAACTCCCCATGGGGGCTGTTTTGCCTCAGGAAAAAGGTGTTAGGGTGACCCAAGAGCTGCCGTCTCCATCCATGTTTCTGGCCTGATTCAAATTGGCTCCTTCAAGCTTTACAAGGGATATCTCTCACTTGTCAGAACCCACAGCTAACAATGAAGTACACGCATTCAGGAATGGTTATACTTTTATTGCAAAGCTATAGATGCAGTAACACAGGCACTGTTAAGAATGGCAGCAACCAATAGAGCCTAATAGGATAGAGGGTATTCGTATGCACCCCCCTATGGCATGGGCCAATTAGGTACCCTCCCACACGGGATAAGTTAAGAAAGCGTTAGGTGGCTACAGCTGGGAACCAGGAGTCTCTCACGGTACATGGGAGACTTCCAGACAATACAACCTCCTCCTGCACAACTGTAGAGATAAGCATTTCAGCAAAGGCAGCCCAGCAGGGAAAGGAATGCAATAGCAATTAACAAGACACAGAATGAACTCCCCAACCCCCATGGCAGCATAGCTGACATCACTGCTGCTGTATGAGTGAGAGGAAAGTGAGTTGATTTGTGGGGTTCCCAAACCCTACAGGGCTCTTTTTGTAGCAGGAACTCCTTTGCCAACCCTTCTTCTTCTGTAAGCTCTTGGAGGATTGGCTACATTAGGGGTGTGTCGCTTAATATGCAAATGAGTACCTGCTACAAAAAGAGCCCTGCCTACTCATTAAAACTTGTATCTTGTAGTTTGGCACTGAATAGCCAAGAAAGGAATGGTCACTCAAGGTACAATTGCCAACCTCCAAGTGTGACCTGGAGATCTCCCCAAATGACAGCTGATCTCCAGATAACAGCAACTAGTTCCCCGAAAGAAAATGGCTGCTTCCCAAAGCCTACCTGGCCCAGGTTCCATTCTCAAATTTCCAGGTACTTCCCAGCATGGAGTTGGCGACCCTATAAGCAAGGAGGTGTTTTGGAAGGGAAAGGGGGAAAATGGGATCGAAGGGTCGAGAGAAGGATTGTACTTTTTCATATCTGCAAGCTCTCAAGATGGTTTCCATACTCAGGTTCCTCAGGATGGTGATGGAAGGCAGTCTTGGAGACAATCTGACTCATCTTGGGTCCCCCAGTTTATTTCCAATGTTCATTGGCTATAATGACCTCATTATTAGATTTTTCTCCAGGCCAGTTTGGTTGAAGATCCTGGAGGGTTTTTTGTCATCTTCTGGGTGTGGAACAGCTGTCACTGGGAGGTTTATTTTGGGGGGGAGATATTTATGATTTTCCTGCATTTTTCAGGGGGTTGGACTAGATGACTCCAGAGATCCCGTCCAACTCTATGATTCTATTAGGGATTGTGGGGGGTCACACTACTTTGTGTCAAGAAACGGTATGCTAACTAGTCAGCAAGGTGCCTCGATTCTTTGATCTGAATCTGCATTCTTTGGATACTTCACTGAAGAGCTTTGATGACGATGTAGGGTGCTGTTCATTTATTCTATTCTTGACCTTAGGGGATCTCAGTGAATCATGAGCCCCAAATGGTGCTTTCTTAGAGCTTCGTTATTTCCTGGGGCTCCCAGGGGGGCCGGGGGGGGGGGGGAATCCATTTAATTGCCCTCATAAGGGCTATTGAAATTCCCATAACCTGACCAAGATGGCTATTTTAGGATGCATGATACTTGTGTCATCTGGAACACTCAGGGTCGCCAACTTTGGCTTGGGGAATTCCTGGAGCTATGGAGACGGAGCAGAGTTTGGAGGGTTAATGGAGATCAGAGGGGATGTGATGCCTAGGGATGGGCACAAACAAAGAAAATGTGGCTTGGTTTGGGCCGTGGTTTGTGGCATGCCCAGTTCATGAACCACAAGTCTTTGTTCAAGCCTGTGGTGGAGACTGCAGACTTGTTCTTTGATTTGTGTCCCCTAGTCAGCCTGGAGATTTGAGTTACTTAGCTCCAGACCTGTTGGGAACTCTTAAAGTAACTTGGTGGCAGACTACCTTTGATAAAGTGCTTGTGTTATCTGTTCTTTGAACCCAGACTGAGGCCCTGGAGAGAACCCTGGTCTGTGACACTCCCCCCCCCCAATAGCTAGCAATCCAAAACAGTCCAGTGGAGCCTGAGCAGTGGGCATTGCCTTCTGACGCACTTCTGGTGATGTCAAGGGGTGTGGCATATGCAAATAAGTTATGCTAATGAGGTCCTGCACCTCTTTTTCTACGAAATGACCCCTGGGCATGGCACACACCTGATACTCTGACACATGGGGCTCACTGGGGAGGGTGCAGAAATGTTTCCAAATTGTGGGCTGGAAATGCGGCCCCAGGACTGGAGAAGCTAGGAGGGACAGCTGTTTTCTGGTGCTGGGCTGGGAGGGGCCCCAGGGGGTATACTTGAGGCAGGAGCGGAAACAGGGAGTTGTAATGTGGATGCGGAGGATGCTTCCCCACCCAATCACTGCTGTCAGAGTCCTCCTTTCCAAAAAGCAACTGCTGGCATCTGGCGGTACAAACAACTCTATTGCCTCTGTGGAGACTTCCAGGAACAGATCAGGGAAAGGATGCTTCAAGACACCCGGTGATTCCTTGCTAGGGATGGGTTCCAGTGGGCTGGCAGGATGGGTTTGGCATGCGAGGACAGGGGGCCTTTCCCCATTATAAGCACCCTTCGCACCCACTTTCATGCCCATGGCACAAAGGTATTCAAAATTAGTAAAGGTAAAGGTTTCCCTTGCTCGAAAGCCAGTCGAATCCGACTCTAGGGATGTGGTGCTCATCTCCGTTTCCAAGCCGAAGAGCCAGCGCTGTCCGAAGATGCTTCCATGGTCATGTGGCCGGCATGAATAGACGCCAAGGTGCACGGAACGCTGTCACCTTCCCACCGAAGTGGTACCTATTCATCTACTTGCAATTTCTTGCTTTCGAACTGCTAGGTTGGCAGGAGCTGGAACCAGAGACAGGAGCTCACTCTGTCATGCGGCTATCGGGTCTCGAACCGCTGAACTACCAACCTTCCAGTCTGCAGTTCAACCAAAGCACCCAGTATCTAAGCTCCTCTGCTTGGCATGAGCAGAGAGACAGGGTGGCTCAGAGGACTGAGTCCACTAACACCCATACCCCAGCAGGGGAGAGGAGTTCTCAATCAGGAGAGTATGGGTCCTCAGTGGAGACAAACAGTAGCTAAGCCCCTCTGCTTGGTGTGAGCAGAGACTTATGGTGGCTCAGACCAGAAGAAGAAGAAAAAGAAGAAGAAGAGGAGGAGGAGGAGGAGGAGGAGATTGGATTTATACCTCACCCTTCACGACCCAAGGGAGTCTCAGAGTGGCTTACAAACTCCTTTCCCTTCCCCTCCCCACAACAGACACCCTATGAGGTAGGTGGGGCTGAGAGAGCTCTGACGGAAACTGCTCTTTTTCAAGAACAGCTCTGACAGAACTATGGCTCGCCCAAGGTCATCCAGCCAGGTGCAAGTGGAGGAGTGGGGAATCAAACCCGGTTCTCCCAGATTAGAGTCCACACACTTAACCACTACACCAAACTTGCTCTCTAGTCCACTAATACCCAAACCCCAGCAGGGCAGAGGAGTTTACAATGAGAAAGAATGTGCTCTGCTTTCAACAAGCTCCCTGCCTCTCTAACTGCCAACAGTTAGCTTTCTAATTTCATAGAGTAGCATGGGATCTCTGTTACTGGCAGCCAGTAGTGCCTGTTAAGCTTTGGAGGGCCCCTATTGGTGTTTCCAAGGCTGGAGAAGTCTGCCTCCCCTGTTGCTTTTAAGATTTGCAAACAGAGTGGAGACAGTTTGTCTTGAAATGTACCCATTCACCAACTGTCAGGAACAGCATGAAAGTTTGTGGAATATTCGTGCTGGTCACCCTTCCACGAACATCGCTTCACGAACTACGAACCAGCCAAATCTCATGACGAACTTTAGTTTGTGAGCTGTCTCGTGCCCATCCCTAGTGCCCATCCCATAGATCCCACATTCTAAAGCTGCCACTTCCCCCAGGCGAACGGATGTCTACATCTGGAAGAACTCCAGCCCCCATCTAAAAGTTCGCAACTGTAAGAACACTGGTCATTAGGTTTTGGGGAAACCACACCAAGAGGATAATGAGACCATCTCTTCTTCAATTACTCGAAATTATTAAAGCGTTTCAAGAGTTCAAGCAAAAGAACAGACAATGTGTCATTAGATGAGGAAGAAGCAGAGCCTCAGACTTTCAACTTAAGCCAGAGGAGTGCCAGAGATAGACAATCAGGTGCTCAAACTAAAGACATGAATGATGTGATTCTCCCCCCAGCTGTTGAGCTGGAAATATGTAGTCCTTGTGTACACTGCTGATGCTTCCTCATCATTTTCCCTCTGGGGTGCAACAATAATTACCAGGGATGCTAGATCATAATATCAGGGAAGTGCACGAGTTGGCTGTAAAGGAGCACAAAGAGACTGCAGAAGAATACAGCGGGTTTGCGAGGAATGCATCAGTAAGGCCACAATATATGGAGCAGAGGTCCATCAGTGGCTATTAGCCACAAGGTATAGATAGGGACTCTGGGGCAAGTGATGCTCTGTCATCTTGGTGCTTGGAGGGGGGGGTCAACAGTGGGAGGGCTTCTAATGTCCTGGCCCCGCTGTTGGACCTCCTGATGGCACCTGGTATTTCTGGCCACTGTGTGACACAGAGTGTTGGACTGGATGGGCCTTTGGCCTGATCCAACATTGGTGTCTCTTATGTTCTTATGTTCAATATGATTCTCTGCAGGTCTGGATGCAACAGAGCACTCTTGTCTCACCAGTGTTTCTCAAATAGCACCCTGAGTCACTTTGACATCCTTTTTTTTAGAAGTGAAGTAAATGGAAGAGCGCCAATTTGGTGTAGTGTTTAGGAGGGTGGACTCTCATCTAGGAGACCCGGGTTTGATCCCCCACTCCTCCACATGCAGCTGCTGGTGTGACTTTGGGACAGTTAAGAACATAAGAACATGAGAGAAGCCAATGTTGGATCCCATCCAACACTCTGTCACACAGTGGCCAGAAATACCAGGTGCCATCAGGTGGTCCAGCAGTGGGTCCAGTTGCAAGTTGTTTCAGAGCTGTTCTCTCACAAGCAGTCCTTGAAAGAGCTCTCTCAGTTCCACGTACCTCACAGGGTGTCTGTTGTGGGGAGGGGAAGGGAAAGGATACTGTAAACTGATTTGAGACTCCTTCGGGTAGTGAAGGGTGGGGTATAAATCCAACCTCTTCTTCTCCTTCATATTAGACTTCAGCAAGTGAGGTTAGGGATCCTGAGCTGAATAACAGATTTGCTAGGCTATTTAACAGATGCAGATATCCAGTTCTGGCTATACTTCTGAGAGGGGTTTCCAGTCATTGCCTGCCAACCGGTGGGAGATTTGTGGGTTAGGACATAGGGCATGATGCTGCTAGTAAAAGCTTGGAAATGACACAGGATAACTTTAGGAATCACCGGAAACCATATGGCAAAACCATAGAGTTTCTGGTGACTCCTAGAGTCACCCTATGTCACTTCTGGGGTTTTACTGGAAGTGACATAGAACTTCACGCAATACTGCTGAGCTTTCTTTTATATTTATTTATTGATTTGATTTGATTTCTTATACCGCCCTAACCCCCTTGGGGGTCTCTGAGCGGTTTACATAGGCAGTTCTAAGAACGTTTCTCCCTAACTAGGGCCACATTATGCAGGGACGGGGCTGCCTACCGGCACCCAGGTGCTGGCTGTTGTTTTCTCCGGCTCGGCTCTTTCCAGTTTCTTCCCAGGCAGTCTTTTGGGGCGAGATGTTCATCTTGGCGCTCAAGGTGGGTTAGCTTCCTTTCCGGTGGGACCGTTCGGCACACAATCCACATCCATCACCAGCCTTGGCTGCATCCTTCTGGCTTTGCCGCGCCAGCATTCAATGTCATCTCGCGCCTCCCGGTCTCCACCTCCGACAATGACAGCCGCACGGTGTTCTGCTGCTGGCCACCAGGGATTGCTCCTCTGGCCCTGCCGCTGCTGCCACTACTACTATTTATTCTTATTTGCCGCTGCTGCCACCACTACTTATTTTTCTTCCACTACTACTTGGAGAAGTGTGGAATAAATTTAGCAGAGAGATGCTACACAATGGAAATGATGCATGTGTGTGTTTAGCTTATAAGAAAAGTATACTAGAACACAGGGAAAGGGAACATGGAGGAAAGATGAGAACATCGTGATTAACACGTTCTACAGCTTGCTCTGACTCAAGTGTCCTCTTCTACAGTGAGCAAGAACAAAGGAAAGGAAAGTTCTCCCCTCCCCCAAAGCTCCACCCCATGTATACATGACAAACAGCATGTACCACGAACCAATAGCCAGTTTGGTGTAGTGGTTAAGTGTGCGGACTCTAATCTGGGAGAATTGGGTTTGATTCCCCACTCCTCCACTTGCAACTGCTGGATAACCTTGAGCAAGCCGTAGTTCTGTCAGAGCTGTTCTCTCAAGGACAGTTCTGGAAAGAGCTCTCTCAGCCCCACCGACCTCACAGGGTGTCTGTTGTGGGGAGGGGGAGGGAAAGGAGTTTGTAAACCGCTCTGAGACTCCGAGTGAAGGGTGGGGTATAAATCCAATCTCCTCCTCCTCCTCCTCCTCTTCTTCTTCAATTGCCAATAATCATTCTAAAGCTAGCTTTGTTAGGAATAGTACCTCCCTCTTACTGGCGGGAACATCCTACTCAATAGGTAATTGGATATAATCTAACTACCTAACAACAGCATACACAAACAACAGATTAACCCCTTCCTGACAGAAGAAGTGACATTTGCAAAATCCCAACAAGAAGCAGAGGGCAATGGGAGGTTGAAGCATGGGATACCCTGTCCCTACTGGGAACTTAGCAGCCCTACTCCTAGGTAGGGATGAAATGGAACTTCCTGCCCTCTCTGTTTCAGCCTTCAAATCCCTACACCGATTTTGCTTTACCCTTGTGCAAACTGAACCAACATGTCTTTATTTCCCCATTATTTTCTGTATCATTGCAGCAAATGTTTCTTGTAAAGTGTTTTTTTTTGATGTTATTACTATGCAATGTATTTATTTGTGCCCGAGTGTCCTTCCTATGGGAGCCCAAAATAGCTAATAATAACATTCTTCTGTCTCAAATCTTTTTATTGTTAAGGTTTTGAAGGTCACGTTAGATTGTATGCATTATTTGCATGTTTACATGGTCACATTTTTAACTGTACTACGGCCCTTTTCACACAGAGAATTTGCCACAGTAAAGGCACGAATGGCAGGCGGATTATCGGTGCGCAATCACACCGCAACATCTGGGAAGCGTAACACACCCATGGACAATCCGTTGCATCCTGCCGAAGATGCGCGGTAAAAAACTACCTAGGAAAGTGCAGTAGTATATGGAAAATGCGGGGCAAGGGTGGGCGTTTGATCGCGGGAGTGCTAGTATCCCGTGGCTTCCGTCCGAGTCCCATTGCAAACCACATGGTTTCCCTAAGCGCATGTGCACGAACACTGAACTGGAAGCAGTGCTGCTCCGTGGAACTGCGCATGCGCACACACACAGAACGCTTGCCGCGCGGCTTCTTTGCCAGCTCCAGCATCACCGTGTGATCACGCGCTTCCTACCACAGCGCAAATACGCGGGAGACCGTGTGCTTGAGCTAACGCGCTTTATTTTGCCCCGGGGCAAACAGCCACGCCTCACCTCCGCGTTATCTGGCCCGTGTGACCGGGGCCTTAATTTAGCAAAAACCTTTACTCGGATTGGTAAAACAGTTATAAATACTGAGGGACTGGATTTAAACAGAGTTAGCATCTGTGGGATTGCAGCCTTATCCTTTCATATGTGAGGAAGTGAGCAGCTTGTTCAAGCAGAATATGTGTTTCCATTGAATCCAGGAAGCCATTCCAAAACCATTGAAACAGAGGAATGACTAGTAGCAACTGAACGTACTTGCACTAAAATGCTAGTTGGGATGATCCTGTTTGGTGGGAACAGCTGCTAACTGTTCTGGTTGGAAAACATCTGTGTCAGGTATGGTTGGAAAACATCTGTGTCAGGTCCATCCAACTGCCCAGGGGATTGATATCAGATACTAAGGTCCTCAGAGGAATTGTCAAATCTGTATATTTCTGATTATTACTCAGTGTTTGAAATTATTGCAGTTGGCAGTTACTATTAACTACTAAATATCAATGAATAAATTAACTATTAAACCATGGACATGATTCAGGATGGCGATAAGTTACTATCGGATCGCATATCCCTGTTATTTATTTAAACTCTTATTTCGGCCTGGTGTTTTGTCATTGTGTATGTTTTATTTCTATGTTTTAATGTGGAGTTTTAAATGAATGTTTCTGTGATCAAAAATGTAGGTCTGTAGAGTAAGAAAAAATGGGGCTGGATGGGTAAGTAAAGTGTGTTATGATGGGATGGTAGCTGTACCTGAGGTGAAACAGTTGACCGTTTGGTTCAGAGAGAGGCTTTGTGTGAGACCGAGAGGAAGGAGCTTGAGTGAGACACTGTGGAGTCCTGTGAGAGAAATCTGTGTGGAAGTTATTAGTCTAAATGGCAAGTTAGGAAACTGAGCTTTGTGCAAGTTATGATCCTAAGTGGCAAGCGACGAAAATAAGTCTGTGTGGAAGTTATTAGCCTGGGTGGCAAGCTGGGAAGTGAAGCTTTATGAAAGTTATTGGCCTAAGTGGCAAGAATGGAAAATAAGTCTGTGTGGCTAGAAACCATTACGCTATCGTACCTATCTGGAACCATTACAACTGTTAACCATACAGAAACCTTTATGCTGTTATACTTAGAAATAAACTCTATTCATGTTTAAGAAAAATAGCACTTTTATTTAGAATATAGAATACTCTTTTACCTCAGAGCCAGCCCCATGTGCTGACCGTTCTGTCTTTCTTCCATAAACAACTAAGCCATCTTGTTCTTTGGGTCCAACTAGGGTGGTAAGCAGTGGGGTACCGCAGGGATCAGTACTTGGTCCACTGCTTTTTAACTTGTTCATTAATGATTTGGAGATGGGAGTAAGCAGTGAAGTGGCTAAATTTGCGGATGATACAAAGTTGTTCAGGGTGGTGAAAACCAGTGAGGATTGTGAGGCACTCCAAGGGGATCTGTCAAGGATGGGCGAGTGGGCGTCAACATGGCAAATGGGGTTCAATGTGGCCAAGTGCAAGGTGATGCACATTGGAGCCAAAAATCCTAAATATAAATACACATTGATGGGGTCTGAACTGGCAGAGACTGAGCAAGAGAGAGATCTTGGAGTTGTAGTGGATAACTCACTGAAAATGTCGAGACAGTGTGTGACTGCAATAAAGAAGGCCAATGCTATGCTGGGGATTATTAGGAAGGGTATTGAAAACAGATCAGCCAATATAATAATGCCCCTATATAAATCAATGGTGAGACCTCATTTGGAATACTGTGTGCAGTTCTGGTCACCACACCTTAAAAAGGATATTATAGCTTTGGAAAAAGTGCAGAAAAGGGCAACTCGAATGATAAAAGGGTTGGAACACTTTCCCTATGAGGAAAGGTTAAAGCGCTTAGGGCTCTTTAGCTTGGAGAAAAGACGACTGAGGGGTGACATGATCGAGGTTTATAAGATTATGCATGGGAAAGAGCAGGTAGAGAAAGAGGTACTTTTCTCCCTTTCTCACAATACAAGAACTCGTGGGCACTCCATGAAATTGCTGAGCGGTCGGGTTAGAACGGATAAGAGGAAGTCCTTCTTCACCCAAAGAGTGATTAACACTTGGAATTCACTGCCACAGGAAGTGGTGGGTGCTACAAGCATGGATGGCTTCAAAAGGGAATTAGATAAGCATATGGAGCAGAGGTCCATCAGTGGCTATTAGCCACAAGGTATAGCTAGGGGCTCTGGGGCAAGTGATGCTCTGTCTTCTTGGTGCTTGGGGGGGTCAACAGTGGGAGGGCTTCTAATGTCCTGGCCCCACTGCTGGACCTCCTGATGGCACTGGTATTTCTGGCCACTGTGTGACACAGAGTGTTGGACTGGATGGGCCTTTGGCCTGATCCAACATTGGCGTCTCTTATGTTCTTATGTTCTTAACGCTTGCCGCGCAGCTTCTTTTCCAGCTCCAGCATCGCCGTGTGATCATGAGCTTCCTGCCACAGCGCAAAGACTCAGGAGACCGTGTGATCGAGCTAACGTGCTTTATTTTGCCCCAGGGCAAATAGCCACGCCTCACCCCCGCGTTATCTGGCCCGTGCGACCGGGGCATACAATAGTTACAATATATTTATGCAGGGCTCTTTTTGTAGAAAAAGTCCAGCAGGAACTCATTAGCATAATAGACCACACCCAACAGCAGAAATTCATAAGCCTATTAGGCCACACCCCTGACAACACAGCTCATTAGCTTATTAGGCCACACCCCCATGTTACCAGAAGTGTAGTCATCCAGCCACACCCACCTTTTGCTTCTTATTCTGTTTACCCTGTTTGTTGTCAAAACCCAGGGCTTTTCTTGTAGCAGGAACTCCTTTGCGTGTTAGGCCACACACCCCTAACGTAGCCAATCCTAATGAGTTTCTGCTGTTGGGTGTGGCCTATTATGCTAATGAGGAACTTTGTTCCTGTGCGTTCCTGCCCAAAAATAGCCCTGCATTTATGAGTTTGTAGTTGAGTAGTCTTTTTCATTCGACCTTTGGTACTGTAAATGTGTTCCATTGGTGCAGGGAAAATGCAGATGGATTGCTGGGATGAGCCGCAGGACTGCACCAGTCCTTTTTGAAACCAATGGAGCAAATTTTGAATGAATGGATTCTTAAGTCATACCAGCTTTGATGAAAGAGGATACCTGAAACGGAGTTGGCACAAGCTAGCCCTCCATCAGCTGGATTCACGTGGAATTTCTACATTTTCTCTGAAAATAGGACACTTGAACTGAATGTTGAAATAGCACTGTTTGCACTTCATGATGACTGGTTGCCAGATATTTGTTTGAATGTCTTGACAAATTTGTATTGGAACTTTCAGTCCTAGTATTGCATAAGTAGTAATAACCAATACACACAAAAATTGTTGTATAACTTGTATGTATTTATTACAATAAGATATGAGTTTATAATTAGTAAGTTTTCACAGCATAATATTTGGGGTTGCTGTTGTTCAGTCGCACAGTCGAGTCCGACTCTTTGCGACCCCATGGACCAGATCACGCCGGTCTTCCACCGTCCTCTATTTGAGGGGGGTATCAATTCCACTTGGCACCCCCATATGCCAAAGAGAGCGGGAGAAAATCTTCCACCTCTCTGTTCACTCTCGACTCCATAAATATTGTTATAAATCTCTCACTTAGACTCTCCCCCTCAAATCTGAGTCCCACGGCACCTTTGAGACCAACAAGCTTTATTGGATTATAATCTTTTGAGTCTCAAAGATCCCTTCATCTGAAACAAGTCAGAATGGAGATCTCTGAGCCCTTCTATCACAATCAGAAGATGAGTGGGGTGTTGCAGAGAAGGAACTCAGGATGCAGAGGTATAATGATCATTGTAGTCAGCTTGATTAGAGTGGAGTGGAAATGCTTGGGGTCTGAATATTAACATCTGTAATGAGATAAGAATCCTATGTCCCTATTCAGTCCTGGAGGATCCATTGCTCTAAACGTGTGAATGAAAACAAGTTCATCAGTCTTTCACTGTCATCTCCCTTTCCACCTTCTCTGGCTGAGGACTGCCACTCTTAGGTCAGCGACAGAATGACCTGAAAGGTTTTTTTAAAAAAATTATATTTATTGATTTTTCACATTTTATACGGAAAGGAAACGCAAGCTTAACAATGTTTCATTTGGCAGATATCTTCGCTCAAATTTAAATAAATACCTATCGCTCACAAAAGTATGCCTGTTTTATTGATTTAAACCAAAATTTGACTCTTTCAACCAGTTATAGAACCTAGACCAATACTTTTCATATTTCTCTATACTCTTTTCTTCAATAATAAGAATGACCTGAAAGGTTAAAAGGCTTTTTCGTTTGTAGCTCCATCCTACTGGAACGAGCTTCCAGTCGAGATTAGAGCCCCGTGGGACTTGTCACAGTCCCGCAGGGCCGTGAAAACAGAACTTTTCATCTCTCCTATCAGGAGCGGCGTCTTACCAGCAGTGCCCTGTGTGAACTCCGATCCAATACGACCTAAAGAGAGGGCACCCCTGAATGTGTCCTTAAATTGCACTTTAGTTTTATCGCCATCTAATGAATGTTTTATACTGATTGGTTGTGTTTTAACTGATGTGTTTATATTTTATTGTGTGTGTATACTGCTTGTCAGTTTTTGGAAGCCGCCCTGAGCCTGCCTGGCGGGGAGGGCGGGGTAAAAGTGAAATAAATAAATAAATAAATGTTATTCCGCTGTTTGTTTGTTTTTTAGCATTATGGTTTTTCACGTTGGATTTATGTCAATTTACTATTTTGTGTAGGGACTGACTTGCCTGTCCAGTACTGAGAGTGGAAAGGCATTGCTGACATTTGATGGCATATATCACTTCGGAAGTTGAACAAGTGAATGAACCTGAGATGGTCCGGTAGGTGTCGTTAGGTCTGGTTATTGTGTTGTCAGAGTAAATATCAGAGTTTTGGTTTTGACCTTCAAGGATCTTAGCGGTCAGGGACCGACATACCTTCAGGACAGCCTCTCTCGGTATGCCCCTGGAAGAGGATTACACTCAGGGCAGAAGAAGAAGAAGAAGAAGAAGAAGAAGAAGAAGAAGAAGAAGAAGAAGAAGAAGAAGAAGAAGAAGAAGAAGAGGAGATTGGATTTATACCCCGCCCTTCACTACCCAAAGGTGTCTCAGAGCAGTTTACAACCTCCTTTCCCTTCCCCTCCCCACAACAGACAACCTGTGAGGTAGGTGGGGCTGAGAGAGCTCTTGACAGAAACTTCTCTTTTTGAAGAACAGTTCTTATCAGAACTACGGCTTGCCCAAGGTCATCCAGCCAGGTGCAAGTGGAGGAGTGGGGAATCAAACCCGGTTCTCCCAGATTAGAGTCCGCGCACTTCACCACGACACCAAACTGGCTCCTGGTGGTCCCCGACCTGAGAGATATCCGGCCGTCCTCAACCAGGGCCAGGGCTGAAGATCTCTGAGTCCTTATATCCCACCTTCTGACAGGGATACAAGGACTCAGAGATCTTCATTCTGACATGTTTCAGACAAAGGGAGCTTTGACTCTCTAAAGCAGGGGTGTCGAATTCATTTGTTATGAGGGCCAGATCTGACATAAATGAGACCTTGTTGGGGCGGGCCATGCGTGTCATAAAATGTAATGCCAGGTAGTAGAGACATCAACTTTAAAAAGGACACAAACACAAAGGTGTGTTGTTGTTTTTTACTTAAAATAAAAAATGCTTAAAACATGAGCACCCTTGCAATATTTTTTTTAATTGAAATTGTCTGATGACTGACACCTCTTGCTCTGAATTATTGCATCAAAATGTGTGCTGTTGCAATCATGAGTATGCTGTTCAGGTGTGTATCTGTAAGCAGAAAACCTACGATGATGCAGCAGCAGCAGCAGAACTGGAAGAAGAAGCAGAAGACAGCCAGTTCCACTGTGGGCCTCATAGAAGCCCTCCGGGGGGAGGGCTGATCCGGACCCCGGGCCGCATGTTTGACACCCTTGTTCTAAAGTTTCTACCCCAAACATCTTGTTGGTTTCTAAGGAGCTCCTGGACTCATATCTATCTCTTCTACTAGAGACCAATATGGCTATGCTCTAACTCCCAGCCCCTACCCCCAGGCCCGTAACTACAGTGGGGCATCTTGGGGCTAGGCCCCCTGACTTGCTGGCAAGGCCCCCTGACTTCCCACCAAGCCTAGGGCATCCCACCCTTCTCCCCTGAATTAATTTGATTAGCCAGTGCCCCCTAAGAAATTTAAATGCCCCCGAATTTAAAAATCCTGGCTACGAGCCTGCCTACCTCCCACCAAGAATCTCCAAACAGTTTTGGGGGAAGTGTTCCATCCCCTTTCTTTAACCCTAGGAAACACAAAAAGAAACATGTAGGGGGAGTGGGGCAGTAGAAATGAAAGAATCTGATCTGGCTCTGACCTGGATAGCCCAGGGAAGCTGGATCTCGTCAGATCTTGGAAGCTAAACAGGATCAACTTTGGCAAGTACTTGGATGGGAGACCTCCAAGGAATACCAGCAGTTGGGAGGCAGGGGAAGGCTTTATTCAGCCACCTCTCTGAATATCCTCTAGGCCCCTAGTAGGGGTCAGTCATCAGAGGTCACCATGACTTCCAGGTGCACACACACACTCACACACATGCATACATATGGAAAATACAGAAAAAATAACCCCTCTAAAAAAAGAATCTGATCTTGCATGATTCTGAGATTTTATTCAAGTGGAGAATAAAAGCAGACAGTGCAGCACGCTTTCCTGGAGTAAACCCCATTGAGTAAGCTCAGCAGAATTCTAGGCAGAACTGTTTAGGGTCAATGCTCCCTCTAAGCTGTGGAGTCTTGTGAGCAAAAATTCTACTTTGTGCGCTACCGGCATGAAAGTTGTGAGCAAGCGATTTGGCTGCTGCGTAACCCAGCTTCCTCTGGAGCCCTCCTTCCCGAGCAAAGACAAAAATGCATGAGCCAGAGGCTAAAAAAACTGTGAGCTGGCTCACACTAACTCAGCTTAGAGGGAACAGTGCTTAGGGTTGCCCTGAAAAGGATACTTTAAAAACAAGAAAGGGCCCATCACCAATGGCATCTAGACACCAAGCATGCCTCTGCTCCTAGCTAGAAGGGTTTCCCCCCAAAAAAAGATACATAAAGCAACAGGAAGAGCAACAGTATTGGGAAAACAGAGGCGGAAACAGAGAGGCAGGCATATAATTCAGTGAATAAAGATCGGCACCTATTGAGAAAATAACGAGGAGTAAGACGTATCCCGCATCACACCTATCATTCAGACCCTTTTACTTTCACGGGAATGCTTCACGCCGGTTGCTGAGAAGGGTCGCAGGATTGTACAGGGATGTGCCACAGGTTGATTTCTGGGGTGGGCTGCTCGTCGGCTCAGAAGCATCCCAGGATTCCAGAGAGGTGCAGCAGGGGGATTGCTGCTATGAGCTGCAGGATAGAACAGGGGCATTGCAGGCTGATTGCTGGGCTGGGCAGGTGGTTGATCGTGGGAAGAGGTTGCAGGCTTGCATAAGGGTGCCGAACGGTGGTTACTGCAACTGTCCGCAGGGCCGTACAGAAGGGCTGTAGGACGATTTCTGAGACGGTCACGGGGTGATTCGGGCAACCGGCTGCAGGACTGAAAAGGGACGGCGTAGCTTAGTGGCTGGAAAGAGCCACAATTCGACGGCTGGGGTGCACCAGAGGATTGTGGGTGGGAACTGCACGCAGATTGCTGGGTCTCTCCACGGGAATGTGCAGGGGAACTACAGGTGGATTGCTGGGAATGGCCACAGGAATGGGTGGCGGCACTGCTAGCTGAATACTGTGATGGGGCACAGGACTGCATGGGGCCACTGCAGGTGGATTCCTGGGGTGGGCCACAGGATTGCACGGGGGTACTGCAGCTGGACTGCTGGGATGGGCCACAGGATTGCTTGGGAGCACTGCAGGTGGATTGCTGGGAAGGGCCACAGGAATGTACAGGGCCACTGGAAGTTGTTTGTTGTGATGGGTGACAGGATTGCATAGGGGTAGTACAGGTGGGTTGCTGGGATGGGCCGCAGATTTGCCTGGGTGTACTGCAGCTGGACTGCTGGGATGGGTCAGAGTAATGCATTGGGGCACTACAGGTGGATTGCTGGGAAGGGCCACAGGATTGCCCAGAGGTACTGCAGCTTGACTGCTGGGATGGGCCACAGGATTGCATGGGGGTTCTACAGGTGGATTGCTGGGATGGGCCAGAGGAATGCATGGGGCCACTACAGGAGGATTGCTG
>NW_015165273.1:35061-35256 GCF_001447785.1 Gekko japonicus | reverse complement strand
TGCCACAGGATTGCATGGGAGTTCTACAGGTGGATTTCTGGGATGGGCCACAGGATTGCATGGGGGTACTGCAGGTGGATTGCTGGGATGGGCCACAGGATTGCATGGGGCCACTACAGGTGGATTGCTGGGATGGGCCACAGGGATGCATGGGGCCACTACAGGTGGATTGCTGGGACGGGCCACAGGATTGCA
>NW_015165273.1:12248-34620 GCF_001447785.1 Gekko japonicus | reverse complement strand
CATGGGGGTACTGCAGGTGGATTGCTGGGATGGGCCACAGGATTGCATGGGGCCACTACAGGTGGATTGCTGGGATGGGCCACAGGATTGCATGGGGCCACTACAGGTGGATTGCTGGGACGGGCCACAAGGTTGCTTGGGGGTTCCACAGGTGGATTGCTGGAATGGGCCAGAGGAATGCATGGGGGTACTACAGGTGGATTTCTGGGATGGGCCAGAGGATTGTACGGGGCCACTACAGGTGGATTGCTGGGATAGGCCACAGGATTGCATGGGGGCACTGCAGAAGGATTGCTGGGATGGGCCACAGGATTGCATGGGGCCACTACAGGTGGATTCCTGGGATGGGCCACTGGATTGCATGGGAGTACTAGAGGTGGATTGCTGGGATGGGCCACAGGATTGTACGGGACCACTGCAGGTGGATTGCTGGGATGGGCCACAGGATTGCATGGGAGTACTAGGGGTGGATTGCTGGGATGGGCCACAGGATTGCAGGGGGCCACTACAGGTGGATTGCTGTGATGGGCCATATGATTGTACGGGGACACTGCAGGTTGTTTGCTGTGATGGGTGACAGGATTGCACAGGGTTACTACAGGTAGATTGCTGGGATTTGCCACAGGATTGCATGGGAGTACTAGGGGTGGATTGCTGGGATGGGCCACAGGATTGCATGGGGCCACTACAGGAGGATTGCTGGGATGTGCCACAGGATTGCATGGGGCCACTACAGGTGGACTGCTGGGATGGGTGACAGGATTGCACAGGGTTACTACAGGTAGATTGCTGGGATTTGCCACAGGATTGCATGGGGGTACTTCTGGTGGATTGCTGGGATGGGCAACAGGATTGCATAGGGGTACTGCAGCTGGATTTTTGTGATGGGCCACAAGATAGCCCGGGGGTACTTCTGGTGGGTTGCTGGGATGGGCCATAGGATTGCATGGGGGTTCCACAGGTGGATTGCTGGGATGGGCCAGAAGACTGCACGGGGGCACTGCAGGGAGATTGCTGGGATGGGCCACAGGATTTCATGGGGCCACTACAGGTGGATTGCTGTGATGTGCCATATGATTGTACAGGGCCACTGCAGGTTGTTTGCTGCGATTGGCCACAGGATTGCATGGGGGCAGTGCAGGTGGATTTCTGGTATGAGCCACAGGATTGCATGGGGGCACTGCAGCTGGATTGCTGTGATGAGCCACAGGTTTGCACAGGAGCACTGCAAGCAGATTGCTGGGATGGGCCACAGGATTGCATGGTGGTACTGCAGGTGGATTGCTGGGATTGGCTGCAGGATTGCACGGGGGGACTGCAAGCAGATCGCTGGGATGGGCCACAGGATAGCCCGGGTACACTACAGTTGGATTGCCGCGATGGGCCCCTTTGTTGAGTAGGGGACGCACAGGTTAACTCCTGGAAGGGTGCACAGGATTCCGCGGGGGCCTTGCTGAATGTCTGCTGGGGAGTTTCATAGGTTTGCCTCCGACTGCATGTTATTTTTTCCATCCTGCTGTATGTAGACGTTGTCTGGGGAACACTTTTGCTACCAGCGGGATAGCTAGATGGGACATGGTATTGAAAGGTACAGCCACTTGGAGTTCTCGAGGACATGGAGTAGCAAGGTGGGTCATGGTAGAAGTGAGTCTGATGGTATGGCGAGCGATACACTGTGCTGCATTGGAGCTTTCCACACCTCTGGATACCTGTACAAGGTCCTGTGGTCACCCTGCCATGTGAAGGACAGTCAGAACAATCGGAACAGATGGAGGAGCTCATCTCAGTTGTGTAGCAGCAAAACTGGAGGGGTTGGGAGGGGAAAAAAAGGTTTCCTGAGAAGTGTATCCAACATGTTTAACTCGGAGAAACAATTGTTGGGAGGTGACTTGGAGACATTTACAAAATTATGCATGGGATACAGAAGGTAGAGAAAGAAGTTCTTTTCTCCTTTTCTCACAATACAAGAACTTGTGGGCACTCAATGAAATTAAGGAGAAGTAGGCTTAGAACAGACCGAATGAAGTACTTCTTCGCCCAGAGTCATTAATACATGGAATTCACTGCCACAGGAGGTGGCGGAGGCTACAACCACAGTCAACTTCAAGAGGGGATTGGATAGACATATGGAGCAGAGGTCCATCAGTGGCCATTAGCCAGAAGAAGAAGAAGAGGAGGAGGAAGAGGAGGAGAAAGAAGAAGAGATTAGATTTATACCTCGCCCTTCACTACCCAAAGGTGTCTCAGAGCGGCTTACAATCTCCTTCCCCTTCCCCTCCCCACAACAGACACCGTGAGGTAAGTGGGGCTGAGAGAGCTCTGACAGAAACTGCTCTTTTTTCAAGGACAGCTCTTGTCAGTACTATGGCTTGCCCAAGGAGTGGGGAATCAAACCCGGTTCTCCCAGATTAGAGTCAGCACACTTCACCCCACACCAAACAAGGTGTAGATGGAACCCTCTGTCCGGGGCAGTGATGCTCCGTATTCTTGGTGCTGGGGGCAGGCAAGTGTGGGAGGGCTTCTGTAGTTCTGGCCCTGCTGGTGAACCTCCTGGACGGGCCATTGGTCTGATCCAACATGGCTTTTCTTATCTTCTTAGATTGTGTATATATTTGGCCAGAGCATACAAGGTTCTTTCCTAAAAAGAACTGGGAAGGGAGATGGCATGGAAGAACAGACCTACAACCATTACTCTGACAATGGTTTAGAAACATTCAACTCACCAATCTAAGTGAAAAATTCAAATAGATTTTTTTGGGGGGGAATTGCTCCAGAAAATGGATTTTACAAAACATGAATTGCTGCTCAGTGGTTTAGCATTCCCCCACATAAACTGTGCTGCATGTAACAGGTCAGAAGACTACGTCCACGGGGCAAAAAAGCAAAAATAATTATAGGCCCTGTTCACATGGAGGATTTGTCATGGGAGAGTGACGATTGCATGGCGGATTATCCGGGCGCAATCACTCCACAACATCTGGGAAGTGGAGGGCACCCGTGGCGTACCGCCGAAAATGCGCGATTAAAAACTACCTGCTCAAAGGTACTAGCAACTGGTTTGCCACGGGCTGCCTCCGGAGTCCCTCGGTGTGATTGCGCCGGCCACAGCTTTTCCCTCCGCCCCCTCCTTGATATGCAGGCACGGCGGGAAGGAACCGTGGCGTGCCGCCGATGCGTGGGATCGCGTTATGGCAGCTGTAATTGTGGTGGCGCAAAAAGCCCCGCCTCCCCCCCACACGTTATCCGGCTCGTGTGACCCGGGCCATAGTAGACCATCCAGTATAAAAAAGTGTCTGTATTAAACTTTTAAAGTAATCGTTAAAATGTTCTTTAACCCGAACATAACCTGCTTCCTCTTTTATTTATTTCTTTCCTAAACTGTTTATGAATGAAAGAGATACCCAGATTGGTCAGGATTATAAAAATTACAGACAGCACTCAGTTGAAAATCATAGAACCACGGAATAATAGAATCAGAGAGTCATAGAATCACAGAGTTGGAAGGGGCCATACAGGCCATCTAGTCCAGCCCCCTTCTCAATGCAGAATCAGCCTATAGCATTCCTGACCAGTGTTCATCCAGCCGCTGCTTGAAGACCACCAGGGAGGGGGAGCTCACCACCTCCCCAGGCAGCCGATTCCACTGTCACACAACTCTTACTGTCAAAAAGTTTTTCCTAATATTCAGGTGGTACCTTCCCGTCCTTAATTTAAACCAGTTATGGCAAGTCCTCTCCTCTGCTGCCAACAGGAACAGCTCCCTGCCCTCCTCTATGGGACAGCCCTTCCGGTACTTCAAGAGAGCCATCCTGTCCCCCCTCAACCTCCTCTTCTCCAGACTGAACCTTCCCAAGTCTCTCAGCCTTTCCTCATAGGGCTTCTTGGTCTCCAGGCCCTCGATCTTCCTCATCACTCTCCTGCATTCTGTTCACATCCTTTTTGAAGTGAGGCCTCCAGAACTGCACACGAGACTCCAGGTGTGGTGTGAGCAATGCAGTGTACAGAGGGACTAGGACATCTTGCGGTTTGGATGTTATGCCAATTGCTGCTGCGGTGCAAATTCATTTGCAACCCAGGGCAATCTCTTCTTAAAACAAAGTTTACTTTTATGTGACTTTTTTTTTTTTTGCTTAGCTTTTAGTCCCCCTAATCATCTGTGGTAACTAATCTTAGAGAACACATGAAGCTGCCTTATACTGAATCAGACCTTTGGGCCCTCAAGGCCAGTATTGTCTACTCAGACTGGCAGCAGCTCTACAGGGCTTCATGGAGAGATCTTTCACATCACCTCCTATCTGGTGCTTTCAACTGGAGATGCTGGGGATTGAACTTGGGACCTTCTGCACGCCAAGCAGAGTCTCTACCACTGAGCCACGACCAGTGTGTTTCCAATGCTCTTCTATTCCCTGGATTCTATCTTTTCCCCCTTCAGCTATGGACCTTCCTGTACTGAGTGTTAGATTATAAGGAGCTCAGGACAGGGTTTCCGGTTTTTGCTAATTACTTTGTGGAATTCCGTGAACATTGATAGCATTGTTATTCATGGACTGTCCTTTGTTTATAGACGGTTAATGGTACAAATATACATATGAAGATGGCTTCTACTGAATCAGGCCCTTGGTACTTCAAGATCAGCACAGTCTTCTCAGACTAGCAGTGACTCTCCTGGCAGGTCACTCCCGAATTCATTTTGGGTCATTTTCCATCTTTTCAGTCCATGGACTCCTGATCTCCTGGAAAGATAAAGTATATCGCCTCCACCCCGACTACTATCCCGCTCCTCTCTTTATGATCTTGTATGTGTGCATGTCATAAGAACATAAGAGAAGTCAATGTTGGATCAGGTCAATGGCCCTCCTAGTCGAACACTCTGTGTCACACAGTGGCCAAAATACCAGGCGCCATCAGGAGGTCCAGCAGTGGGGCCAGGACACTAGAAGCCGTCCCACTGTTGCCCCCCCTCCAAGCACCAAGAATACAGTGCATCACTTGCCCCAGCCTAACAGTTCCTATCTATACCTTGTGGCTAATAGCCACTGATGGACCTCTGCTCCATATGCTTATCTAATTCCCTCTTGAAGCTGTCCATGCTTGTAGCTGCCACCACCTCCTGTGGCAGTGAATTCCATGTGTTAATGACTCTTTGTCCCATGTGTGCTTCTTGTGTGTTATATCCCCTAAATATCCTTTAGTAAAACATTCTCTGTTTTACCCTTGAATTGGTTATTAAGAGTTCTCATAAAGGGAAAAATCCCCGTAAACATTGGTAGCAAGATCTGTGCTATTACCCCACCTCTTGCCGAGGCCTTCCAATTGACTAATTTCCCCCCAGAGATTGAAGTCAGCAACTCATCTTTCTAATTCAAAGCCGGTAGGGATAACACTCCAGGATCTCAGGTGGAGGTCTTTCACATCACCTACTGCCAGATTGCTTAAGTGGAAATACCAGAGATGGTGCCTGTGTCCTTCTGCATGCCAAGCAGATGCTCTGCCACTGAGCCACAACCCCTCCCCAATGGTGGGGCCTTTCTGTGACTCAAGCAGCCCTCTTCTAGCTCACAAGGAATTCATCTGGTGGAAGACATCTGTTCTGTCATAGCAAGTCGACTTGCGAAGAAAGGAGACTTTGTTATTAGATAATAATCTTAGGATACGGACACCATGGTTATTGCTTGTTTCCTACCCACACTTCCTATGGACAGGACAGAGTATTACATCCTACTTTTTTCCTACAGAAAGATCATAAGGACATAAGAACGTATGAGAAGCCAATGCTGGACCAGGCCAATGGGCCATCCAATCCCACATTCTGTCACACAGTGGCCAAAAATACCAGGAGGCCCACCAGTGGGGCCAAGACGCTAGAAACCCTCCCACTATTGCCCCCCCAAGCACCAGGAATACAGAGCATCACTTCTTCAGACCCAGAGTTCGTATCTATACCTTGTGGCTAATAGCCACTGATGGACCTCTGCTCCATATGTTTATCTAATTCCCTCTGGAAGCTGTCCATGCTTGTAGCTGCCACCGACTTCTGTGGCAGTGAATTCCAAGTGATGGGTGAAGAAGTACTTCCTTTTATCTGTTCTAGCCTTTTGGTAGTGAAGAGGGAGTAAAAAACCAACTCTTTTTTCTTCTCCTCGTTCTCCGCATTCTGCAAATTCCAACAGTACCTACACTTTTGCTCTTGAAGCCATCCATGCTTGGAGCTGTGGCAGTGAATTCCATTTCATCCTATCCATGGCTATCAAAAAGTAGGAGCCAGCTTTTTGGTCCATCCCTCCCAAATTGAAACCAATGTACATATCTATATGATTAATCAACTAAAGTTTATAGCCCTAATAAGATTAGCATTTCCCCTTACTATTGAGAGTTGGAATGCAACTTACCTTGTGTCCCAGTAGAAAGCGATATGGACAATTCTCCCAAGCAAACCTGTGCAGATCTTTTTTTAGACGGGGGGTATTATATAGAGCTTTGTGTGCTCTTCCTCAAGGAAGTGAGACATCTCTGAGGAACGGGAACCAAATACCAAAGTGTACCTCTATGCGCCACGCCATCTTCCGGCTCTGATGTTCTGGGCTTTTTTTCCCTTACTCACATCTTCATGAAACTGTCCTTTTCCTGAGGGACATGATTAAAATTGCTTTCGGCTCATAATACTGTAATTCCAAAATGGACCAGATTACAAGGCAGGGTGAAGATTAGGTTAAGAATAAGATGACAGGGACACGATCCCATCACGTGAATCAGCTCGATGAGGTTCGTCGTTGTTGTTCTGGAGTGCTGAGTTTCACAGACATCGTTGCACCTCTTGAAATAGCATACGTTTCATTTTGGGCATCCCACTGGGACCTATGTCTCTGGTGCCCCTCACTCCCTTCTAAGTTCACCAGATGGATCAATCCATCCTTTTGATGTCAAAGCAGGGTTTGATTGCGGCACACATTTCTTCAGGTGCTTTCAAGAAGAAGTAAGCTGGCTGCTGACAGCCCAGTGGGCACATAATCAAAGATCTGTTGAGGATGGGTGAGTGGGCCACAAGGTATAGACAGGAAATCTCAGTCTGGGGCAAGTGGTGTACAGTATTCTTGGTGCTTGGGGGAGGGGGCAACAGTGGGAGGGCATCTAGTGTCCTGGCCCCACTGGTGGACCTCCTGATGGCACCTGGTATTTTTGGCCACTGTGTGACACAGAGTGTTGGACCGGATGGCCATTGGCCTGATCCAACATTGGCGTCTCTTATGTTCTTATGACCTCACATCCTGGTTATGAGTAATGAACCGATGTTCTCAGATTCTGTCTCACAATGCAAAGCTCTCTCACACAATGCAAGTTCTCAATCAAGAACTCATGAAATCCTCCAACCCATCTCCTGATGGTCTGAGATATGTCTGCCACTTATTACCTGAAACCAGACCTATCTCATGTTCCCCGTTATATCCCCTGTATCCCAGAGGCACTGCCTTAGTTGCGGGTAGCCCTAAATAACAGGGCACCCACTTCTGACTTGAACCAGAGACCCACAAAGTCAGGCCAAGGAAGGCACTCTTGGCCCGAAACACAGAGCTAGCCACAGCTCTGAAAAAGGCTTTCCACTTTCAGGTGACACAAGGCAGCCCTCAAAGCCTCCCCCCTCCACTCAGCAAGGTGTGCATGTGAATCAATGCTGAGTTCCACCAGGTACAGTATCTGCATTTCTAAAGTTATTCATAGACCACCTGGTGAATAGCCCTTCTGTCTCCAGAACTTCATGTAGCCCTTTTGTGTGAGACCTATGTCCATGTGGAAATCCTTTGTCTCCACAACTGCTCCATCCCTCAGGTTACCAAGATAAACCAATCAAACATTCAAATGTTTAGTGATCCTTCCTGATGCTAATCAGGGACCTTCCCCCACCTTCTGTGTAAACCTGGGAACCTATTCAATCTGCCTTGGCAGGACCATCAATGGTCATCATACCCATTCAGCCAGCTCCAGTAGAGCTATCCAGCAGCTGGCTAATCCCATCAACGCTATTGTGAATCAAGATTTTGCCTCTCTGGAACCTCATTGGTCACACCTAGGCTTTTCTCCTCCTGGCAGCACACACCCTGTGGCCCCTTACTGGTCCAGGTAATCTTTTGTCTTCACCTGAGACAAGACCCTCAAGGCTTCCCATTGGTCTGCATTGTTTTCCAGTGTCTATATCCCATCCAGGCACATGGCCGTCAAGGTGTGCCCTCAGGACGGTGCCTATACTTTGAGTACACCCCTAATGTCTCTCATTTGGGCCTTCTCCATAGCACATAATGCTGGTTGTTGGTGCTATTCTCCTCAAGGACCTCTACATGTCTGGACAGGCAGTATAACCCCGTAACTGACCCTTCTGTTTGCTATTATCACCTTTATTTTCTTAGTTCTGAATTGCTTGCTCTTTCTTGATTGCTCAGTGTGCTTGTAATTAGGGAAATTCTTCAATAAAAGTTATTTAATTTACTCCTCAAATCTTAAGTCTTCTTACTGTACCGGACCCTGGTATGAACAGATGTGCAATACCTGGTACCCCTCTGGCTTCTCCTGCCACATACCTAATTTCCCCAGCAATAAGAACATAAGAACATAAGAGAAGCCAATGTTGGATCAGGCCATTGGCCCTTCCAGTCCAACACTGTCAAACATTGGCCAAAAATACCAGGTGCCATCAGGAGGTCCAGCAGTGGGGCCAGGACACTAGAAGCCCTCTCACTGTTGCCCTCCCCAAGCACCAAGAATACAAAGCATCACTTGTCCCAGACTGAGAGTTCCTATCTATACCTTGTGGCTAATAGCCACTGATGGACCTCTGCTCTATATGTTTATCTAATTCCCTCTTGAAGCCTGTGGTGAAACGGGGACCCGCCCTCAGCCCTGGGAGACTGAGGGGCCATCCTGTGGCTCGCAAGCCCCTGTTTTGGCCTTCCCACCCTGCCTGGTGGGACTATTTCAATGCTGCCACCACTCACTGAATTGAGTTACTGCCTTCCTTTAGCGACAGTGAGACCCCTCCGGCTAAATTACCCACCTTGGGAAGTGGGTATCCCAATCTTTGGGCGCCCCCTGGAGAGTTGGAAATGCCTCAGACTTAGGCCCGTTTGTGTTCCCTTGCCTCCCTTTGCCCCTGGTAACATGTAGAGTGGGGAGGACTATGTGGTTAAGGCACACCAGGCTTTTTAAACTCAAAAAAGGAAGATTTCTTTAACTATATACATTTTGGGCACAGAAAATAAACACAGGCACTTCAACACAACTGGGGCACTGAAAATAAACAGGATAAAAATGCAAATCCTCTGTCCCTGCCCACACACCCTCTCTACCTCAGTAGGGGATTGCGGCCTCAGACCAGGATTTGCGTTTCCCCCTCCTCTGAGGAGAGAAACTCCAGCCCTCCTGTTCAGGACTGGCCACCAGCACTGCCACCCTCCTGGCTCTCCACCACGGTCAATAGTGGCCTGAACTGCCCACGGAGTCTCTGGTGACAGGAGTCCCATCTGTGCTCTCACTGGAACCTGCCGTCCACCAGAAGACCAGGCCGAGACTGAGACTTTTCCCCTCAGGAGCCCAAAAAGCCCCTTTCTCTTTGGCCCCGCCCCTGGGGTGTGTCCCTCTTTTTCCCGCTCTTTCCCCTCAAGGCTGCTGGGAAGTGTAGGCAGGGAGGTATGGCAGCTCCATTGTTCCCTATGGAGTACCCACACACACACACGTAAGGAACTACCAGGCTGGTATCCATTTTAAGTCCTGGCAGCCATTTTGTCACAAAGCCGTCTATGCTTGTAGCTGCCATCACCTCTGTGGCAGTGAATTCAATGTGTTCCTCTATGAGGCAGGCCATTGGTGGTAACAGCACTTGGCACTCCATTACTAGTACCCCCTTAGAACAGAAACTTGAACTGTCCAATGAAAGATTAAGGAAGGGAAGGCAGCATTGTATACACAATCTCATCAGATCTAGGAAGCTAAGCAAGGTTGGTACTTGGATGGGAGACCACTAAGGATGACTCTGAAGAGGAAGGCAATGGCAAACCACCTCTGCTTCTCACTTGGCTTACAGGGGTCACCATCAGTGGGTTGCAACTTGACGGGAATTATGTGTACATATATGAATGACTGCATAGATTCTGACCTTTCCATCAATGGGTCTCAGATTCTTAAACTACTTGAGTGGGGCAACTGGATCCTGATGTTTTGGACCAATATCAGTGCAGATTCTAGTTCTCAACCAAATTTGGCCCATAGCAATGTTTTCCTATTTGCACCCAGGTAAATTCTGGTGCACTGGAAGGACATGAAAAGTCCTCCATTTTTGTAGATGGTTCTGCTCCCAAGCTTTCTTCCACCTCCGTGGCACTGTAATCGCTTGACCTTTCCATCAAGACAGGAAGAATATGCTTTCCCCCTCATCTGTCTTCTTTATTGATCTCCTTGCTCCTTTGGGTTACATTCTTCTGTGTATCCTCCTCCTGTGTTGGGTGCTCCTCCATTTGCTGAGATAGCTTTCCCTCCTCCTCTTCCTGCTGCTCTCTCAGAAATGCTTCATGCATTCTGTCCATGAAATCTTCACCTTCCCTGGAGTGTGGATAAGCATGCCTCAAGTCCCTGTATCTTCTTCTCCAGTAGGGCTAATGGCTTACGCTTGCTGAAAGTGTTTTTGTCATCTTCTGGGTGTGGAACAGTGGCCACTGGGGGTGTGGGGGGAGGTATTTGTGAATTTCTTGCATTGTAGAGGGGGTTGGACTAGATGACCCTGGAGGACCCTTCTACCTCTATGATTCTATGATTTATTTATCTATCTAAATTTGTATCCCACTCTCCCCTCCATGTCTTTCTCTACAGTCTTCTAGCTTCTCCCTTCTCCATTTCCAGCTGGCCAGTTTCACAGTCAAATGGTCTTTTCACACAGCACCTCTACCTGATTAGATAATCCCTCTCTTTTACCCAAGAAATGCTTTCCTGTCTATTCCACCACACCTTCTGGTCCTTCCTTCCTTCCTTCCTTCCTTCCTTCCTTCCTTCCTTCCTTCCTTCCTTCCTTCCTTCCTTCCTTTCCTTACCTATCATCTTTCTCTCCAGGCTACTCACATGGGAGGAACATACTTTGGTTTTAAAATAACCAGTTTAAATTTGGGTACTAGTTTAAAGTAATGCAACTGAACTCTAGAATTGGATGAACATGAATTATTGGATTTCCATAAGTAAATCAGTCTGTACTGTTCTCATTTGATCCTGGTCAGGTCAATAAAAATTACTCTCGACTTAAGTATCTGCCCCCTCTTCTTCCCTCCTTTCCCATGAGTTCTTTAAGTGAGGATGGGATCTGGTTATAAAGCAGACTCAAACAGTTCTTACCCTGGAACTTGTGTTATAGCCTGACTTGTGCAGAGGATGATCTTTGTATGTCTGACCTGACATAGGGACCAATTTAGATAACAGGGAACACTTGAAAGACATAAAATATTCATAGAAATATTTTGGAGAGTAAACAAATAAAATAAAGTATGTATTTATGCTCTCATTGAGAACCCTGAAGTTGGGTGAAGGGATAAGTAGACTAGATAGATAGATAGATAGATAGATAGATAGATAGATAGATAGATAGATAGATAGATAGATAGATAGACAGAAAGACAGACAGACAGACAGACAGACAGACAGACAGACAGACAGACAGACAAATAGATGCTGGATAGATAGATGCTATAGATGATGGATTGATAGATGGATAGATAGATGATAGATGATGGATGGATGGATGGATGGGTGGATGGGTGGGTGGATGGATAGATGATAGATAGATGGGTAGACTGACAGACAGAGAGAGAGATGTATGTGCTAGTTGACTGTTATTTCTGGCTGGCAAATGCCGTGTGGTGATTGGGTCCTGATCTTTTGTGCCTTTGCTTGAACACAATATATCTGCAATCTCCGCGCTTTCACCTTCAGTCCTAACAAAGCTCGTGTTCAGTATGGTATTCTTCAATGTCTCAATAAACTAATCTTTCTTTGGAGTGAGTGGTGCTGAGAACTGATTTAACCAGGATTCTGACATCTATTGCCATTGGTTCTGTTTGGCTTCTCATATTTGTCACTTCTGTCTTCTGCTTCCCTTGTGTTAGCCAAACTGCTTTATCTACAGCAGAGGCCAGACTAAATGTTTTGAGGTCCTTTTGCCTGTGTATACAGAAGTCCAAAACCGACCCAAAGGAATTTCCCAGTGGTATTAATGGAGACGAGCCTAGTACCTTGAAGTCAAGTTGTTCTTTTTACTAAGTGATAATATTTGGTTTACATACATACAAAAACGGAATCGAACGCACAATCATACAAGTTCCTCAGTGTTACAGGAGTAGGAAATAGTCACTTTTATACTAAAGGATGGGAAGGGAAGTAGCAAATACTTATCTGATCCGAAGCTTGACCTTCTCAATGAAGAATACAGGAATAAGACTAGAATAACTATAGGAAATCTATTTGCACATGGTTGGAACCTGCCAAACACGTGTGGACCTTTGTGGCTGCAGTCCACGAGGTCAGTAAGAACAAAGAGTTACTTGTACAGCAGGGCTGTAAGTAAATAGCTTAAGGGAGAAGATGGCTAGCGGGGTTCAAGCTGTTGAACTTCACTTTATAAAGGGGGGCTCTTGGGGGCTGGCATTGATGCCATCCTCCTTGTCCCTCCTACCTATGGTCCGTTCCAGGACTTAACACTATTGGGTATTAGGCATTGACGTGTCTACCTAGAAGGAGTGGGCGATATTGAAATCTAGACCTTTAACTCAGGGGATGCATCTGGTCAAGGTGTGAAGATGGTACCAAGGCAACCATTGATGTGTAGATGGATGTAGCCTGGTCCCAAGCCATAAAACGACCACTTGGCAGGAAACTGTCTTTTTAGATGCAAACCAGATACCAAGGGTTACCTGTCTCCTTACAGTTCATTCATGGTGGTTGAAACCATAAAAGTTGTCGTTTGTGCTGACCCACAATGGAGATGCTTTCTTCTCCCTCAGGCTGGGGCTGTGTGGGTGCAGACCTCATTAGCATAAAGTGCAGGCAGGGCAGCTCTCAGGTGAAGCAGTCACAGTATTCAGAGCACACAGCTTTCCCAAACCCATAGGGATTCATAGACACAGTCCATGTGTGTGTGTGTGTGTCCGCAAGCATAAATACATAAAAACAAATATTCAGCTCATCTGTTAACACTTGGGATCTCTTTTGCCTTTTCTTTCTTAATGCTTTATTAGAATCTCCCCCCCCCCTGCATTCTACCATAGTAAAGGTAAAGGTAAAGGTTCCCTTGCTCGAAAGCCAGTCGAATCCGACTCTAGGGTTGCGGTGCTCATCTCCGTTTCAAAGCCGAAGAGCCAGCGCTGTCCGAAGATGTTTCCGTGGTCATGTGGCCGGCATGACTAAACACCAAGGCGCACGGAGCGCTGTTACCTTCCCACCGAAGTGGTACCTATTTATCTACTTGCAATGTCTTGCTTTCGAACTGCTAGGTTGGCAGGAGCTGGAACTAGAGACGGGAGCTCACTCCGTCATGCGGCACCCGGGTCTCGAACTGCTGAACTATCGACCTTCCACAGCCTGCAGTTCAGCGTCTTAACCACTTAATAACGATAATGATAACGCCACCATCTCGGGGCTCAGCTAACATGGCTCCACCGAATGAAGGATATGCCTAACGTTTCACTTCTTCCCAATTTTTCTTTCCCATTAAGCATCTTTCCAAAGTTGTGAACTTGCTTTACTTGCTTTGCTGTACAGAGGCAACAGGGAGAAAAAATGAAGTGTTATTTTTTAAAATTGAGAACCTATTGAAGGAGAAGGATGCCTCATTTCATTAGGGACGCTGGACCCAACAGAGAGGCAGGGGTCCCCCGATTTTGGACCCCACCTCTCCACCATTGGCCAGCTGGCCAGCATGGGATGATTACCCAGGAAGAACACGGAAAGTAAGTGTTCCCTCTAAGCTGAGTTAATGTGAGCAAGCTCACAGTTTTTTAGCCTCCGGCTCACACATTTTTGTCTCAGATCAGGAAGGATGGCTCCAAAGCAAACTGGTGTATGTAGTAGCCAAATCACTCACTCACTACATTAATGCCAGTAGCTCACAAAGTTGAATTTTTGCTCAGAAGACTCTGCAGCTTAGAGGGAGCATTAGACATGACTACGTTACCCAGAAGTGGTGTAGGCATGTCAGGGATGAGGGGAGGGCCATGATGCTCTAGTTTTGGGGCAAAACTCTATGGTGAAAGCTAATCCTACCACAGAGTTTTGCCCAAAAACCAGAGTGCCCCCCCACAACATTCCTGAAATGCCTATATCACTTCCAGGTCATATAGGCACATCACATTTATTTTGGGCATTCCTCCCCACTGCTGGTAAGTTCACCCCCATTCCCTGCTGGCAGGTCTGAGGGACCTGGCAACCCTACACTTCATTCAACTGGCTTTATTCCCAGGTAATCTGTCTCTCATCTATATTTAATGTCAGTATTCTGGGGAGATTCCTTGGCTGGGAGTCTTTCTGGAGTCTTTCTGGTTTTGCTTGTTCAATCAGTAGAGGGTAAGGTAAAGGTAAAGGTTTCCCTTGCTCGAAAGTCAGTTGAATCTGACTCTAGGGGTGCAGTGCACATCTCCGCTTCCAAGCCAAAGAGCCAGCACTGACTGAAGAAGTTTCCGTGGTCATGTGGCCAGCATGACTAGGTGCCAAGGTGCACAGAACGTACCTACCTTCCCACTGAAGTGGTCCCTATTTATCTACTTGCAATGTCTTGCTTTCGAACTGCTAGGTTGACAGGAGCTGGGACCAGAGATGGGAGCTCACTCCGTCACACGGCACTCGGGTCTCATATTGCTGAACTACTGACCTTCTGGTCTGCAGTTCAGCATCTTAACCACTGAGCCACCGCAGCCCTATTAGCAGAGGGTAACTAATAAGTTGGAGCTGCGGTGGCTCAAGTGGTTAAGACGCTGAACTGCAGGCTGTGGAAGGTCGGTAGTTCAGCAGTTCGAGACCCGAGTGTGCCGCATGATGGAGTGAGCTCCCGTCTCTAGTTCCAGCTCCTGCCAACCTAGCAGTTCGAAAGCAAGAATTTGCAAGTAGATAAATAGGTACCATTTCAGTGGGAAGGTAACAGCGTTCCGTGCACCTCAGTGTCTAATCATGCCGGCCATATGACCACGGAAATGTCTTTGGACAGCGCTGGCTCTTCGGCTTTGTAATGGAGATGAGCACCGCAACCCAAGAGTTGGATTCGAGTGGCTTTTGAGCAAGGGAACCTTTACCTTTAACTAATAACTAAATCTAATATATATATTTTGGCAAACCTCGTCCATTTTCCTTTACTGTTACATAAAATGAGCAACTGTTATTCTGCTTATGGCATCAGGAAGCCAAGTGATTCTGTTTTGTTAGGGTATATGGTTTGAATCTGGGTGTCAAACTCGAGCCTAGTTTGCCATTTATTTCCTGTCTGTCTGTCTTCGATACCTATAACTGCATTCTGGATGGGAATTGGGGTGGGGTGGGGTGTGGAGCCGTGTTTGGAGTTGCTTTGCTGAGAGTCACACTGGCTTGTAATTGCATCCATGTGGGGCCTCCCCATTGTGGAAAGTATGAGTGCTTGACCTTGAGTACCAGACACTGCCAGATAATGTGGCCATATATTTGCAGTAGAAGAAGAAGAAGAGATTGGATTTATACCCCACCCTTCACTATCCAATTAGCTATTGAGTAGAATGTTCCTGCCAGTAAGAGGGAGGTACTATTCCTAACGAAGCTAGATTTAGAATGACTATTGACTAATTGAAGAAGAGGAGGAGGAGATTAGATTAGATTTATACCCCACCCTTCACTCAGAGCGCCTTACAAATTCCTTTCCCTTCCCCTCCCCACAACAGACACCCTGTGAGGTAGGTGGGGCTGAGAGAGCTCTGACAGAAACTGCTCTTTTTTGAAGAACAGCTATGCCAGAACTATGACTTGCCCAAGGACATCCAGCAGGTACAAGTGGAGGAGTGGGGAATCAAACCCGGTTCTCCCAGATCAGAGTCCGTGCACTTAACCACTACACCAAACTGGGAGGTGCTGGGAGGAAGGGCTAACGGGGCACAATAGGTTTTGGTGGGCTGAATGTATGAGTGTGATTGGATGGGTCACTGGAGGGAGAGGGATTTTTGACAGGGCCTGTAAAACAGAGCTCTTCCACCAGCCTTTCTATTAGGGTGCTGCCCTTCCAATAACGAGGCCCTGGGCCCAATAACAACATCAACTCAAAAATATGATTAATAGCCTGACAAAACCCAGACTACAGTGGTAGTTGATCATATGGATGCTGAGAATGCCGCCATCAGCTATGAATTGTACTAGCACTTTATGATATGTTTTATCCTGTACTAGCAGTAAAGCCCGTTGTGAAAGCAATACAACGGGATCTAGAAAGAGGCTCTGGGGGAGTGCTCTGGCTTTGGGCAAACAGTGTCAATTTGCTGTGGTGACCTCAGCAGGGTATAATGACAGAGTCCACTGTTTTCTCCAGAGGAACTGATCTCTGCTACCTGAAGAGCAGTTGTAATTGTGAGTGATCTGTAGCCCTCACCTGGAGATTGGCAGCAATTGTTACCCAGGACAAAGTGGCTGGTTTGGAGGGTGTAGTCTATGGCATTCTACCTGTCTGAGGTCCCACCCCTCTGCAAACCCCACCCTCTCCAGGCTCCACCCCTCAAATCCCCAGGAATTTGTCAGCATGTAGTTGGCAACCCCATCTCCTTCCCAGCTAACCATCAACCTACCATTATCTGCCCCTTTGACTTCAGCTGACTTCTGCCCTCCCTTCTGCAGAGCAGTTGTAATTCTGAGTGCTCTCCAGCCCTCACCTGGAGATTGGCAACAATGGTTCCCTATGTGGGACTGACTGGTTTGGAGGGTGGAGTCTATGGCAGTGTACCTGTCTGAGGTCCCACCCCTCCTCAAACCTCACCCTCTTCAGGCTCCATCCCTCAAATCTCCAGGAATTTCCCATCTGGAGTTGGCAACCCTATCAGGACTGGCCCCAATGTGTTTTCTCCCAAAGGCCAAAGTAGGTGACAGGACCAAGCTTAGTTGCCTACCAACAGGCACTGAGGGGAATGTAGGGTTGCCAGCTCTAAGGAGGGAAATACCTGGAGATTTGGGGGTGGATTCTGTAGAGGGCAGCATTGGGCGGGGGGGGGGCGGAAGGACTCAGCAGGTGTAATGTCATAGGGTCTACCCTCCAATGCATCCATTTTCTCCAGGGGAACTGATCTCTGTCATCTGGAGATCAATTGTAACAGTGGGAGATCTCCAGGTCCCACCTGGAGATTGGCAACCCTAGGGGAAAGTCAGCTGCACAGCAGGGGGGTGAAGAGAATGGTTTGATAGCTGTTGGGCCAAGATTGGCAACAATAGTTCCCCAGGAGCCCCATCGTAAATGCACCAAACAATTCCTAAAGATTTTCCGAAACACTACTCTGTCGATAAATTGCAACAGTTTGAATTAGCACCAAAGCTTTAAGATCTCTCCAGCTGTCACCTGGAGACTGGCAACAGCTTGTCTGGAGTGTGGGCAGTATGGCATTGTATCTGTCTGAGGTCCCCCTCTTCCTCCTCCTCCTCAGACCCCACCCTCAGCAGGCTTCATCCCTAAAATATCCTGGAAGTTTCCAACCTTAATCTGCCTGTCTGTCTTAAGTTTTTTACAACCCCCCCCCCAGCCTCTGCCTAGGGAAAGGGCAGCTGACATCATTCTCCTCTCCCCTATGAGGTATGTTATGCAACTGAAAATTCCAACTGCCTTGCGGGGGGGGGTGAGTTTGAGGTGTGGAATGGAGTGAAGTCCAATCAGCTTCCACATGCAAATGACCTTGGAACGCTGGGGGGGACTGCACAAAGCAGCCAGTCAACCCAGCCAGTGTCTTCTGAGTGGCAGTTCTTCCGGCCTAACACTAAAGGGGCCAAATTTAGAATGTTGCAATATAGAACGTTGCTATTCAATTATAATAAGGGAGAGATTGTTATGATTTTTTTAAAGTACTGTGTTTTAACTGTTTTAAATATTGTCTCTAAGCCGCCCTGAGCCTGCCTTGGTGGGGAGGGCAGGATACAAATTAAACAAACAAATTAATTAATTAAAATGTATAATTTGGAACTGGCACCAAGGGAGCCAGTTCTGACACAGATTCATCTATGCTTGAGACCTCTTCCCCTCTCAATAAACATATGACTGCCAAGAGAGTGTTGTTGGGAGTGAGCTTTGTTCAAGACCCGACACAAGGTTATATGGGGGGGGGGGGCACATGGAATCTTTGTCTGGGGGCCCCATCAAGAATTGCAAGTCTTCTCATAGACAAAGCATGGTTTGGAGAAAGATAAAGCAAGAGGAGAGACAATATGGGAAGTTATAAGAGGAATTTTATTGACATTGAACAGGACATGGAGAAAGGCAAAGTAGAAAAAGACAAACTTCAAATGCAATTCGAACAAGGCATTGCGTAGTGTGACCGATTTAATTTAGATGTGTCCCACTGATGATTTACACCATAGAGTCCCATGTGAGGTCTAATCTGCACTGTATCTAGACAAGACAACTCTATGATTCTGTGACCAGGACTTCAGGGTGAGAACTATAAGTGGAAGAAAACATCAGAATAAATAAGCTGGGCAGGGGAAGGGGAGGTCGAATCCATTAAGTAAGGCTGGTGGGGTTTCAGAGACAGATACAGAGAGAGAGGAGAAAGACAGACAGACAGACAGACAAGAAGAAGAAGAGGAGGAGGAGGAGGAGGAGGAGGAGGAGACAAACTCCTTTCCCTTCCCTTCCCCACAACAGACACCCTGTGAGGTAGGTGGGGCTGAGAGAGCTCTGACAGAAGCGGCTCTTTTTCAAGAACAACTCTTATCAGAACTATGGCTTGCCCAAGGTCATCCAGCCAGGTGCAAGTGGAGGAGTGGGGAATCAAACCCGGTTCTCCCAGATTAGAGTCCGCGCACTTAACCACTAAACCAGACTGGCTCCAGAGAGAGAGAGAGAGAGAGAGAGAGAGAGAGAGAGAGAGAGAGAGCAGAACCACATACCAGAGGGAAATAGAGTAAGAAGGAGAAGAGAGTAAGGTCATATAAGGTGCCTGATGATGAAGCATGAGCATATTCTAGCTTCTTGTTGGTGCATTACAGGTGTGTTTCCCCCCCCCGGGGGGGGGGGTTGAATCTCATTTGCCAGTGTGCGAGAAGTTGTCATTATTCTTATTATATTAATTCTGGGCTTTCTGGTTGTGCGAGGCTAGAAGTGGAGTAGGCCTTAGATAATCAAGAGGTGCTCTGGGCTATGCCACTTCTAACAGCAGGTAATCTTCTTTGCTAATTAACTACCTACCTAGGCAGGCAGGTGGATCAGAAGCTCTAGTCATTCTTTCTGTCCGGACTTTACATGATCCCTTGGAGCCACAAGGCCTCATGGTGAGACCTCATTTGTTCTTAATTTCTAGAAAGGGTAGATTATCGATGCATTAGAAGAAGAGGTTTGATTTGTACCCCGCCCTTCACACGGAGTCTCAGAGCGGCTTACAATCTCCTTCCCCTTTCCCTCCCCACAACAGACACCCTGTGAGGCAGGTGGGGCTGAGAGAGCTCTTTCCAGAATTGTCCTTGAGAGAACAGCTCTGACAGAACTATGGCTGGCCCAAGGCTATCCAGCAGGTGCAAGTGGAGGAGTGGGGAATCAAACCTGGTTCTCCCAGATTCGAGTCCACAGACTTAACCACTGCACCAAACTGGCTCTCTTAGATGGAATCCTTTCATTTCTTTTCTAGACTCTGGTTGGTAGGATTTCAGAGTTACACTGGAAGAATATGGAAGAGAACAGCTCATGCGGCAAAATCAGTTCACAAGAGCAGAAAGAGTCCAGTAGCATCTTAGAGACTTATTAGATTTTGAGGGGCAGGAGCTTTGGAGAGTCAAAGCTCCAGTCATCAGATGCGGACAAACTAAAAGCTCCTTACTTCTACAGTCCATGTATCTTTAGAAAACAAAGGTTCTTAATGCCTTATTTGAATTAGAAGTCATCACATCAGTTTCAAAATTCAGGGAGAAAAAGTGAAGGACAAGAAAGTAAGAGGTATCGTACACAATAATCATGCCTCCTTCTCATACTAGGAATTGGTGAGAGACCCTTTTTTCAGGGATTAAAGTAAGGAAGAGAAGACTTGGTAAACGGGAAAGGAGGCAGGCGCAAAGCTTCGGCGAGAAAAGAAAAGGCGCTCGGCATTCCGGTGGGGCAATGGGTCTTCCCGAGGATGCTCACGGCGTGGGTATTCTGCCACCTCTGGGGCTGTCTGTGTTGCTTCAGGACTCCTCGGAGCCCCAGAGCTTCACCAACGGCACTCATCGCAGAATCACCAGGGCTGGCAGCAACAGCAAGGTCGGCAGCAGCATCCACAAGGTTGGCAACAGCAAAGAGGTCGGCAGCAGCAAGAAGGCTGGTAGCAGGAAGGTCGGCAGCAGCAAACAGGTCGGCAGCAGCAGGAAGGCCGGCAACAGAGAGGTCGGCAGCAACAAGAAGGCTGGTAGCAGGAAGGCCGGCAGCAGCAGCAAGGCCGGCAGCAGCAGCAGGGCCGGCAGCAGAGAGGTCGGCAGCAACAAGAAGGCTGGTAGCAGGAAGGTCGGCAGCAGCAGCAAGACCGGATGCAGCAGCAGGGCCGGCGGCACCAAAACTCGTCGAGTGTGGGGTCGAAAGCATCGTCCTCAGGAAACTCCATGGTGGGAGGGAAGGGATGGCTGAAAAGGGCAAAAAGGCTTCTTGAGTTTCTTTAAAAGTTAGACTGATGGTTTTTTTAAAAAAAGAGACCGGGGCTCTGGCTAAAACCAAGCAGTTTCATTGTTCATATTTCAGATCTAGCATTCACAATTTCGTGGACAATCCCGGACCACTTCTGCATAGCGACGATTCCTCCTCGGTCACTCCCTGCCACTGCGAATGGAGCTGCATTTGCCGCAGCAACAGAGCATCCACGCAGTGGACTTCCTCAAGCCTGTAATCCTCCCTCCCCTATGCCATGCTGATGGAGATCTGGTTGCTTGTATGTATGTGTGTGTGTATATATATAAGAGAACATAAGAACATAAGAACATAAGAGATGCCAATGTTGGATCAGGCCAAAGGCCCATCCAGTCCAACACTCTGTGTCACACAGTGGCCAGAAATACCAGGTGCTGTCAGGAGGTCCACCAGTGGGGCCAGGACACTAGGAGCCCTCCCACTGTTGACCCCCCCAAGCACCAAGATGACAGAGCATCACTTGCCCCAGAGTCCCTATCTATACCTTGTGGCTAATAGCCACTGATGGATCTCTGCTCCATATGCTTATCTAATTCCCTTTTGAAGCCGTCCATGCTTGTAGCCGCCACCACTTCCTGTGGTAGTGAATTCCAAGTGTCTATATTCTATATTTAATAGAACAGTGTCAGAATGCTAAAGGGGTACAGTCAAGTCACTGCCGACCCACGGCAACCTCATAGGGCTTTTTTCCATGCAAGAGGCTAATGCAGCTGGTTTAATACTGCCTGCCTCTGTGTAGCAACCCAGATCTCCTAGGTGGTCTCTGGTGTTCCCTCTAAGCTGAGCTAGTGTGAGCCAGCTCAGTCTTTTAGCCTCCGGCTCACACACATTTTCGTCTCAGCTCGGGAAGGACGGCTCCAGAGCAAACAAATTTGTGCAGGAGCCAAATCACTCGCTCACAACTTCAATGCCGGCAGCTCACCAAGTAGGATTTTTGCTCACAAGACTCCACAGCTTAGCAGGAGCATTGGCGGTCTCCCATCCAAGTCCTGAATAGGGCCAACCCGGCTTGACTTTCGAGATCCGACAAGATCAGGTTACCGAGAGCTTTTCGGGCTATAGAGATATAGCAACCACTACTGGCCCTTGACACTGGTCTCTCTTGGCTACTGTGGGAAACTGGGCTGCCCGGGCTTCTACTGGCTCTTGCTGGTGCCAACTTACAAACTCCTTTCCCTCCCCCTCCCCACAACAGACACCCTGCGAGGTAGGTGAGGCTGAGAGAGCTCTGACAGAAACTGCTCTTTTCCAAGAACAGCTGTGCCAGAACTATGGCTTGCCCAAGGTCATCCAGTAGGTGCAAGTGGAGGAGTGGGGAATCAAACCTGGTTCTCCCAGATTAGAATCCGTGCACTTAACCACCACACCAAACTGGCTCCTATATCCTATTCACCCATCTCCTCTATGAAATCCAACAACCCGTTTCTTCTCTTCTCTTGAGGACTTCAAAGCCGTTTTGTAGAAATCAACCCAATTCAGTAACAGTTTGCTGAAGACGGT
>NW_015165273.1:0-12217 GCF_001447785.1 Gekko japonicus | reverse complement strand
ATCACAGTGGAAGATTTAACAGTGGCCAATGGCCAATGGAATGGCACATACCTGTGTTCCATGGTAGAAACTTGTCAGGCTTGTGAACCTAGTTCTGGAAGTGAAGAGCTCTCAGTGGGCCGCCCCCTTTTATACAGCTCCGTGAGCTTTGGCCAGAGGAAGTGAGGCATCGCCAAAGAGTACGATGCTTGTTAGACATCAAAGCATGATTGTCAACAATGTGCTCTCTGGTCATACATGTTGGTCACTGAGGAGTGTATCGCCCAGGAGAGAATTCACTCACGTAATGCGTGATGAATCCTGTGATCTACAAATAACAGTGTGATTCCCAGGTCTGACCAGAGGGCACTTTTAGTGGATTACTTTAATTGGATCCACAGACAGGTTTACCACAACCCAGGTACTGAGTGTTTCATATTTTCAGAAATATCAGATTCACCCTCATTTGTCTGGGTTACATGTGTTCCGTCAAATTACCACTCAATCATTTCCCAAGGCCCAAAACAAAACCCATGTGACTGCAATGACTGTTTGGATTCTTGTGGAATGGCAGGACCACTGAGAAGAAAGGTCTCATTGCCACGTCAAGGTACAATAACTTTCAAGGAACAGTCATGATGATCTTGAGGCTCTACAATCCCCAAAGCATGATGCACAATCTCATAAGCCTTTCTAAACAAAGTTCTGGCCTAAAGGTCAATTCAAAATAATGAGTAAGCCTCTGGGAAATGAGAACTGAGTGGCTGTATGGAAACAGTTTTTGTACCATCACCAAATGGAGACGGGGGTTAAGTTAAACTTCTTTTGGTGTAGTGGTTAGTTTGGTGCGGTGGTTAGGAGCGTGGACTCTAATCTGGGAGAACCGGATTTGATCCCCCACTCCTATGCATGCAGCTGCTGGCGTAACCTTGGGTCAGTCACAATTCTCTCAGAGCTGTTCGGGAAAGAGCAGGTCTTGAGAGAGCTCTCTCAGCCCCACCTATTTATTTATTTATTTATTCATTCATTCAACTTTTATCCCGCCCTTCCGGTGAAGCGGCTCAGGGTGGCTCACAACATTAATAAAACCAACATAGATAAAACATTAATCCATAAAACAACTTACATAAATACAATAAATCTAAGTAAAAGCGGTTCGGTAAATCATTACGACTGGACCTCGACCACATTGTTAACTACTTATACAAAATATACCTACCTCACCGGGTATCTGTTGTGGGAAGGGGAAGGACATTGTAAGCCACTGTGAGACTCCTTCAGGTAGTGAAGGGTGAGGTATAAATCCAATCTCTTCTTCTTTAAACAGGAGCTGATTTGCATCCTCACACATCATTCATAGTTAGCTAGGCACTTGGTAGCCTAGTAGATACCAAAATTTGGACGTCTCTAACATGGTCAGTAGTGGGTGTGAATTAAGAACCTAAAGGTTAATTAGATCTAAGGTATAGGCCAATGATTCTGTTAGTCAAATTAAAAACATTAAATATTGACAGATATTCAAAAATATACATGTATTTATTACAAAGTAATTTTTTAAAAAAAGATACTGGCCCTGGTGAAAGGCTCAAATAGAAATCAAATTATACAGTGACAACCAAGAATCACCATTATGGACCCTGACCATACCTGTTTTAGACAACTGGCCTTCCTCAGTGGTCAAACAAGTGATATTACAAAATGGCTCCTGATATTAGAACGCAAATTGACCAAGATGAAAATTGTTAACGATTATTGTCTTTGACCAAAGGCAAAGATGTTAATCAGAGGCCTCATTCTGGATAGTTTACTGCCATGGTCAGGCACACTTTCCTATAGCAGTGGCTCAATCATATACCTTTCTTGCTTGGTCAGAAAAATTCGATGCAGCCAGGAGCCAAAAATGAGTATATCTTTGTATATCTGTCAATACAGTCAGATCTTCAGATGCATAATTCGATTCGGTTTGGGTTAAGTCATGTTTTCAGTAGTGGAGGTGGACATTCAGTTCTTCTGCTGCCCGTGCCTGGTGCCAAGGAGTGCCAAATCTCATCAATCTCCCTGAACATGCTTTTCAAACAACTCATTGGCTGATTTCACACTAGAGCTGCCTCAATGTTGCGTTGCCGTTTGCCCCGATACTATTGGTCAGTTTCACACCAGAAGCCGTGGGGCTGCATTTGACCCGCGGCTTTGCCTGATTTCCTCCGCGGTTTCGTGATCCTCAAAAAACAGGATCATGAAACTGCAAGGGAAATCGGGCGAAGCTGCGAGTCAAAATGCAGCCCTGCAGCTTCGGGTGTGAAATTGACCAATAGTATCGGGGCAAACGGCGGCGCAACATCGAGGCAGCTCTAGTGCGAAATCAGCCATTGTTTAGTTGATCTTACTCAGTGGTAAGAGTGTTGTAATCCCAACCCACCTTGCCGAGTAATGAATGGTGGGCTATTTTGGGTCTGCCCCTTCTTCCTTCAGTGTCTCGGGGCACTGCCAATTTGTTCTACCCATATTGAGTAATCCATCCACTCACTGCTACATGGAGAAATTAACCAACGCCATGGTCAGTCGTGTCTTTAGATCCGACTCAGCTGCGAATGCCTGACATTCTCCAACTACAGCAGTTACATTTGAGTTATCACCTTTGTTAATATTATCTAGTTGAGAGCCTGTTTATGTGGATCGTTATACACCAGACTGTGAACCCTTTTTGGGTCCATGATAATCATGTGAACATGTCCTTTTTGTGATACGATACATTGACTGATACAACAGACACGATTGAAAAACATCTCGAAACAAGGTCACATCTGGAATCCTTGTCTCATGACAAATGTGTCCTAATGCTTGCCAATGGGCTATGGACGGACTTTCCCCTGTGTAATCGCTCAAGCATGCTTTCATGCCATTGGGATGGTCTGCTCACTCCATCCTGTTTTTGTGCCATTCCCCCCCCTTGCTTAGCAGTATGCGTATAACCGCATACTCCATGGGGAACCCTCAGTGCAGAGGTGCGACAACAACACTCAGCCACGTGCCGTCTGACCAGGCAGTGATGGGCTGAGCCCGCAGCTACAAAGGATGTGTGATCTTGCAACGAACGCTGTGTCAATTTTCACCAGGGGAAACAGGCCCGCTTCTCCTGTGCACCAAATGGCACGTATGACCACAGGCTCAGTTTAATAACCCCTTGTCCCTCCCGTTGAATATAATGTCATACAACCCGTGATGCAGATATGTCAAGAAAATGTGACATTTCCTTGGTAGAGAAGTGAACACCATCATGACTGTGCAAGTATGGCCTTAATGTAAGAGTCAGACCTTGGGTTTCCAACAGATCATCCACAGAGATAGACCAAAACCTCCGGCTGAATGCCTCCTTTGAACACATGGAAAGAAAACCACGGTGCAAACAGGTTTTATAACAGATAATCCAAGAAATACAATTTCTTACAAATATCATCAAATGTGTTAGATGTTATTATTTTAAAAAAATATTTTATACAACTTAGGTTCAGAGCCACAATCCAAAATGCATTCATTCCCCACAAAAAACAATACAATACAGTAATTTATGTAATACTTTAATGAAGACAATTACATTTAACAATCCAGTCACATGGAAACTTATGTCAGCAACCTGGAAGTTTCAAATTACAGCCATTCAGCTTGGCAAAACTATAAACACAATGCTGCAAAACGTATTACTTTATTACGAGCCAACTAGATAATGTCACAGTCCAAAACAAGTTTCATAAACAATTGTGCCTGCCTCCTGAGGCTTCAAATTTCAACTACATGACTTAGTAACGGCAACAGATGTCCAATTGCTCCTCATTTCGCCTTCTTCAAAGCCTTTATCAAAGCCAAAAATTCGTCAGGTGACTGGAAAACTCATTGGCACAATATGTTGGAACCCAAAACACACAAATATTTTACAGAACGTATACCGCCATTAGGGCTGTGGTGGCTCAAGAGTCCACTGCCCAAAGCAGCCATTGTCTCCAGGAGAACTGATTTTGGTCATCTGGACATCAGTTAATAGCTGTGAAATTTTCTGTAGAGGAAATGATGTGCTGTGGCTGGGGAACACGGTGATTTCTCGGAGGTCTCCAGACCTCACATGGAGATTGGCAACTCCAGTGACGATTTAAAGGAAGACTGGGATATGTATTTTACCTCAGGACACATTCAGTGACTCCCAACAGCAACAGCAAAACTGTTTAGAATGTTAGAGGCGAAGGCCAATCAGGCCGCATATGCAAATGACCTGTGTGTTCTGACTGGCTATGGGGGAGGGATAGGAACAGCAAACTGTTTAGAATGTTGGAGGCGGGACTCAGGCAATGCAGCCAGTACATAGGGAGCCCTTCTGATTGACAGATCAGGAAGCCAACTGATTCCAGAGCGCATGGAATGTTCAGCAAAGTGCCACCGAAAAACACAATTATATATAATGAGAGATTATGAGTTCTTACATTTTTGTTGTTGTTCAGTTGCACAGTTGAGTCCGACTCTTCACGACCCAATGGACCACATGACGTCAGGCCCTCCTGTCTTCCGTCATGTTCCGGAGTTTGCTTAATTCAAGTTCTTACATACAACAAGTAAAATCAGATGTATTATCAAATGTATTACATATTTCAAATGTAGAAACAGACAACAAAACATCAGTATTACAGACTTTTGGGATAGATTCTCTCTTTAAAAAAATAAAGAACTTTCCTAAAGTTAGAAATAATCTATGAATAATAAAAGAGATTGCATCTTTAACATCTGAACAAATTTCTATGTTAAAATTAAATCATCGTAAAAAACCCTACTGCAGTCACATTTTCTGATGAGTTATGCCTGGTACAAACAGGGAGCTGCCATGTCCATTGCAAATAGCAGTGGAATTTAGATCAAGATGGGATGAGCTTTCATGAGTGACTGTTCACATCTTCAGGTATCATGGATTTCCATTCTGTACGGCTAAATGCAGTGCCTTCCATGGAGACAGATCAAGATGGGTACCCGCATTAGTCTGCCTGTAGCAGTAGAAAAGAGTAAGTGTCCAGTAGCAGCTTAAAGACTAACAACATTTGTGGTAGGGTATGAGATTTTATGATTTTATAACTTCTTCAAATACAGCTAGAATGTGAATCCATCTGTCCTATATTTTGGAAAGTGGAGTGATTTCAGATGCCAAATGACATTAGCAGGCAAATGACAATAGAAGGTGTGATTGGGTTAAGTGTGATAAGCAGAGAGAGAGTAGGCATGGAGAAATCAGCATTGGTAATGAGACAGGAAACCTAGGTCTTGATTCAGTCCAGGTGGATGCATTGTCTTGCGCTTCATTATCAGTTGCAATTCAGCAGTCTCTCTTTCTAATCTCCCTTTGAAATTCCTTTGTAAGATAACTTATTTTTAGGTCAGCAACTGAATGTCCTGGAAGTTCCCCCAGGGGTTTTTGAACGTTGAGGAATCTAGTTCATTATACCCCAACTTCCTTCCCAAGTGGGGACCAATAATGGCTTACATCACTCACCTTTACAAACATAAGAACCTAAGAAGAGCCTTGCTGGATCAGTCCAGCGGTCCATCCAGTCCGGCATCCTGTCTCACACAGTCGCCCACCAGTTCCTTTGGCGAGCCATCAACAGGGCACAGAGGCCTTCCCCTGATGTAGCCCCCTGGCTCTGGGATTCAGAGGATTAGACTTTTCCTCCATTTTATCCTTGAAATAACACTGTGAGGTAGTGTGTGCTGAGCTGGGAGCTTCTTGGTGCAGTCCCTGTGAAGATGCCCCTTCCTCCCACAACCAAAACGTCTCCTGGTCCTCCGGTTGGGCTGGTCGGTTTGAGATGGGCAGGTGTGGGGTGGCAAGAAGCATGCAGGCTGGGAAACGTCTCCCAATGGCGCACCACTTCTGTGTGTGTTTTCTGCCCCCCTTCTTCCATTGCGACAGCCGCTCCACTCTGTAGAATTCTTCTGCTACAACAAAGACATCCTGAGGATCTTACAGTTCTTTCCTCTCTCAGGGGGTTCACTGAAGTAATGAAGAGAGTCTCCTTTTGCCAGCAAACTCACAAAGTCATCAATGGCCACGTGTCTGAGTAGGGTTGCCACTGGGGGGTGGCGGATTCCCCAGTTTTGTGGGCTCTTGACCACTGCCAGCCACCTGGCCAGTGGAAGAAATTTCCCCCAAGAGCAACGTCAGAAGTGATGTGGGCACACTGATGATGTCAGAGGGCAGCACTGGTTTTCGGGCAAAACTCTATGGTTTGAGGCCAATTTTACCATAGATAAGTGGTGGCAAACCTATGGCACGGGTGCCAGAGGTGGCACTCAGAGGCCTCTCTGTGGGCACACGTGCCATCGCCCCAGCCAGGCCCAGACCATCATTAAAGTGTCGAATTCTCTGCCAAATAATTTTAAGTAAATGAAATCATTTGGGATTGCTTTCCTTATTGTCAGCAAGCTGCCAAAGATTGTTGTTTGTATGTGCATTATGGATTGAACTCCCCCCTCCGTCTCCCCCTCTGTAGGTAGCCTCTTATGCGCATGTCTGCCCTGGCCCCATGCGCTCATCTTTTCATTAATCTGCATTCCTTTCCATGAACGCTAGTACCGCTTTGATGTACCGTTATCTGGCCAAGGCCACAGGTGGTGAAATGCAGGCAGCTTTGCTTAGTCTTTAATGAGCAGTAGTGTGGGAACAGAATAATTGTTTAACTTATTAGAACCGTTGCTTCATAGGGTTTGGGCGCGCGATGGGCATCCTGTGCACGCGAGGGAACCATATCTATTGGCTAGTGTAATTATGAAATTGCTTTATCCTCCCTTGCAACGCACCTCGTGTTATTCTGAGCAGATAATCTGTTCTAAGTACTTCATGGCTTCAATAAAGTAAAACCTTCCTGCAAGTGTGTACTTCATTGCCTGCTGTGGGGTCTGACACTTACTTTGTTTGGATCATCTTAAGTTAATGTATGGGTTGTTTTTTTCTAAAGTAAAACCTCAGTATTCGGGATAAATTGCCATGTTGGCACTTTGCGATAAATAAGTGGGTTTTGGGTCACAGTTTGGGCACTCGGTCTCTAAAAGGTTCGCCATCACTGCCATAGAGTTTTGCCTAAAAGCCAGAGCGACACCCCCCAATGTGCCTATGCCACTGCCAGGTGATGCACACCCATTCTGCCTCTAGCATTTGCTCTGCTGTTTTACCAAACCCTCCTTGGAACAGAAATTCTCCTCTGCATTGCATGCCACTTTCACTTTGATGGACTGTCGGGTTATATGGCAGCGTCCAGACTGTATGCCCCTTTCACTTCCTTTGATCGCTTAGTTTTATGGTTCTGTCCAGCAGTCATTTCGTAGAAAAAGAGGTGAAGGAGCCCATTAGCTTAACTCATTAGCGTAACTTTTTTGCATATGCCACACCCCCTGACATCACCGGAAGTGTGTCAGAAGGCAACACCTACCACTCAGGCTCCACTGGACTGTTTTGGATTGCTAGCTATTGTGGGGGGATGTGCAGATCTGTCCTCGCAGAGGAGGGAGAGCTTGTACCCAAATAAAACTTGGTCTTAAAGGGGCCACTAGACTGTTTTGGGCTGGGGGGGTCTCTGCAACTAACCTGGCTGCTTCTTCCTCTGACTGAGGGCTGCTGGGAGCAGGGGGCGGGGCTTGTTGCATGTGCCCACCCCCTGGGCTCTTTACTGCCGGCGCTCCGCTCCTGTGTGCTCCTGCAGGAAATGAACCCTGGTTCTGTTCCCATAGGTATATAGCCGTTTTATGGCCATTCAGCGGTGACTCTGTAGTCAGTACCGGCACTTGCCCGGGGTATTTGAATGTGGTTTTGAGCTGCATCTTTTTCTGTTCCAGTGTGGGTTTGGTAAAACAACAGAGCGAATGCTAGATGCAGAATGGGCTGCAGGCACGACACATGATGTAACTTCCAATGGTGTCGACACATTGGTGGCAACCGTTCCAGCTCCTGGAATGTCCCCCATTCCCCCACAGGTGTCTCTAATGGACCTGGCAACCTTATCTCTGAGTAACCATCTCTTCAGCAATACGAATACCAAAATGGTCCCAGGCCTCACCTGCCTCTCTTTGCATTCGGTGTACATTTTGCTTGCACATCTCTGGTGACAGCCCAAAGCGTGTTCACTGCTGTGGTTCTGAAAGCATCCAAGTCTTGCATCTGTCTTGGCTTCACGCGCATTTTCATTGTTCACCACAAATAATTCCAAATTGTCACCCTCTGTATACCTGGGCAGGGCCGCGGTGGCTCAGAGGTTAAGACGCTGAGCTGCAGACCAAAAGGTCGGTAGTTTGGCAGTTCGAGACCCTAGTGCCGCATGATGGAGTGAGCTCCCATCTCTGGCCCCAGCTCCTGCCAACCTAGGGAAGAAGAGAGAGTGGACTTATACCCCACCCTTCACTATCCAAAGCAGTCTCAGAGCGGCTTACAAACTCCTTTCCCTCCCCCTCCCCACAACAGACACTCTGTTAGATAGGCGGGGCTGAGAGAGCTCTGACAGAAACGGCTCTTTTTCAAGGACAGCTGTGCCAGAACTATGGCTTGCCCAAGGTCATCCAGTAGGTGTAAGAGGAGGAGTGGGGAATCAAACCCGGTTCTCCCAGATTAGAGTCCGTGCACTTAACCACTACACCAGTCTGGCTCTCTGCTGCTTCCCACTCCCTGTCCATCTCCACTGTAGCGGTTAAGTGTGCGGACTCTAATCTGGGAGAACCAGGTTTGATTCCCCACTCCTTCACTTGCACCTGCTGGTGTGACCTTGCGTCAGTCACAAGTTCTCTCAGAGCTGTTCTCTCAAGGGCAGTCCTCAAAAGAGCTCTCTCAGCCCCGCCTACCTCCCAGGGTGTCTGTTGTGGGGAGGGGAAGGGAAAGGAGACTGTAAGCTGCTCTGAGACTCCTTCGGGCAGTGAAGGGCGGGGTATATATCCAATCTCCTCTTCCTCTTCTCTCTCTTTCTCTTTGAAGTGGTTTTCTCTGTTCTGTCAGAAGTGGCTCTGAGTCTCTACTGGCTCCTTGACTCCGCAATTCCGGCTCCAAGAGCACACCAGCTGCTCCTTGTGCTCCAGGGGAAAGCAGCAAGGCACCCCTCTCTTCCTCTTACTTTTCTTGTTAGGCTCGTGTCACCTGATTTCTTCCCAGTCCTTCTGGTCCTGACCATGCCCCTAGGTTGTAATTGTTGGCAGAGTTTAAATATGCAAGAAAGTGTAGCAATGACTGCTTAGAGGGGGGGAAACAATAAATAGGTAAGAAGAACAAATTGTTGCAGAACATAGAAGAGAGAGAGAACCTCAACAGGAAACTCTGGAGCCGCAGGAAGTCTCCAGAAGAGCTAGGCTTTCCAAGTCCCCCCGGGGGGCAGGGAAATTCCCACCCCAGAGGCCCGTTCCCCGCCGGCGGCAGATCGGGCCCTGGGGGGAACCCCACCCCGACGTGCACGTCACCTGGAAGTGACGCGACCACGCCAGACACGCTGGGGGCGGGGCCACGGTCATCCAAGGGAAAACTCTATAGTTTTCCCTCGGATGGTCGTGGCCCCACCCCCAGCGTGCCCGGTGTCATCACGTCACTTCTGTGCACGCTCCAGCTGCGAGGCGGGAGTCCCCCGCTACAGAGAAATTTCAACTTGGCAACCCTAGGAAGCGCCAATCAGGAGACAGCAAGGACACAGTTTGAAATTATGGGCAGTCCCTAATCTTGCTGTGCTAAGGACAAGTCCTTCAGCTGTCCCCCCTGTAGGTTGGGTGGGTGGGAGGGAGTGTGTTTTGGTGTAAATTATACTACCCAGCAAATTAAAACAATTATTAAGACTTTGAAATGGGAGATTGGGAAATGATAAAACCCAGCAAATTAAAACAATTATTAAGACTTTGAAATGGGAGATTGGGAAATGCAGGGGTGGAGAGGGATAGTAAGGTGGAAATGGGATTTAGAAATATCCGTGCTGGGCCAGAGAATACAAGGACTCGCGGGCACTCCATGGAATTGCTGAGCAGTCGGGTTAGAACGGATAAAAGGAAGTCCTTCTTCACCCAAAGAGTGATTAACACCTGGAATTCACTGCCACAGGAGGTGGTGGCGGCTACAAGCATGGACAGCTTCAAGAGAGAACTGGATAAACATACGGAGCAGAGGTCCATCACTGGCTATGAGCCACAAGGTATAGATAAGAACTCTCAGGCTGGGGCAAAGGATGCTCTGTGTTCCTGGTGCCTGGGGGGGGGCAACAGTGGGAGGGCTTCTAGTGTCCTGACTCCACTGCTGGACCTCCTGATGGCACCTGCTATTTTTGGCCACTGTGTGACAGTGTTGGACTGGATGGGCCACTGGCCTGATCCAACATTGGCTTCTCTTACGTTCTTATGTTGATTGGGGGCAGATGGAGGTATGGCCGTGGGAGAAAGTTTCATAAGGGAAGGAGTCGAAGGTATGGGCATGGTCAGTCTCTTTCCAACCTTCATCCCAGGCCCATAGCTAGGACCTTTCTAGTGGGAAGGCCCTGGGGAAAGTGGAGGGACCGGAGTGTGTGCGTGTGCACGCAAAGCGCGCGCGCGCGCCGCACGCACCGAAGTGACGTAATGACACCGGGCACACTGGGCGGGCCCACGACCATACAAGAGGAAACACCTCACCGGCTCTGAGGAAGAGCCCCGTCGAAATGCAGCCGCTTCTCTCAAGAGTCTTCTCCAGCTGCTACTTCTCCAGGGGCTGCTACTTCTACAGTTAAAGCAAAACCCAGGGAAACGCCTGCCTTTCTTTACCGGGTTAGACGTTTTGCCGGTTGGTTGCTTCTCTCATCTGGGAGGCGAGGGCAAGAGGAGCAGGCGGGTGGGCGCGCCGCCCTCTCCGTGCCACGATTGCCCACTTTGTTCTGTGTCGTTTTGCACCGACCCCCCCTTTCTCTAGGAGAGGCGTGAGAGGTTTGTGCAAAGGGTGGGGCGGGAGCCCCAGTGGGGATCGGCTCTCTCTTCCCAGCGACAACCCCCGGGAGGCAACTGGAGACTGTGACTCCCCGGCTGCCTCTAGTGGGATGTTCCCACAGGACGACAACAAAGCCGCTGCCCGCTCCTGAAAACGGAGTCTGCGGGGTTGGGGCGGAGGGGGGGGAAGGAGTCACGCCGCTGCATGCAGAATGAAGGGGAGGAGGAGGAGGGGAGGCCGCTCTGCCCCTCAAGCCCCCTGACGCCACCTCGGCCTCCAGTGCCGCCGCCAGTCTCTCGTCATCTTCGGGCCGGGGGGGAGGGGGGGAGCAGAGGATCAGGGAGGGGGCCCACAAAACCCGTTGGGGGGGAGGGGGAGCAGAGGATCGGGGGAGGGGGCCCACAAAACCCGCGGGGGCGGGCCCCGTCGGCCCCATGTGAGCTACGGGCCTGCTTCGTCCCATCCTGAGGCCCGCTGGTGAGACGGGTAGGATTTCAAAACCCTCTCTGACAATGGTGTTATGCAATACCGAGTCCATAAACAGGAAGAAGAAGAAGAAGAAGAAGAAGAAGAAGAAGAAGAAGAAGAAGAAGAAGAAGAAGAAGAAGAAAATGTATACTCCGCCCTTCACTTGGAGTCTCAGAGCAGCTTACAGACTCCTTCCCCTTCCCCTCCCCACAACAGACACCCTGTGAGGTAGGCGTGGCTGAGAGAGCTCTTTCCAGAACTGTCTTTGAGGGAACAGCTCTTCCAGAACTATGTCTTGCCCAAGGTCATCCAGCAGCTGCAAGTGGAGGAGTGAGGAATCAAACCCGGTTCTCCCAGATTAAAGTCTGCACACTTAACCATTACACCAAACTGCTGCTCAACACCAAATTGGTGCTCAACACCAAACAAGGCCACAACTCTGCAGAATTCTTTTGCAGAGCATGAAGTGGACCCGGTGTGTGTGACTGAGACCTGGTCCAAGGAGGACAAAACAGTCACTCTGAAGCAACTCATTCCCCCCAGGTTTCTCGGTCCGCCACCAGTCCTGGAAAATGGTTTGGGGGTAGGGGTGACACTGCTTGCCTGAGAGGCTTACTCCTTCAGGACACTCCTTGTCCCAAAGAACTCCAGCACTGATGTGTTGATGTCACCTGGGACACTGAGGAGAATTTGCCAATCTGTTTGGTGTACTGTTCACCTAGTGCACCAGCAGAGAGCCTGCCATGCCTGCTGGAGGTGGTAGCAGGCTGAGTCTTGGAATCACTGGGTCCTGGGTCACTGGTGGACCTCCTGATGGCATTTGGT
>NW_015165272.1:588818-596416 GCF_001447785.1 Gekko japonicus | reverse complement strand
CTCTCTTAAAGAGCAATTCGGCTAACAAATGCCCCGTACAAAAGATTTTGGGGTGATATTTATATATGTTGGCAGAGTTTAAACATGCAGAGGAACGGAGCACCAACTGTTTAAACTAGAAGTGTTGAACTCATTTGTTATGAGGGCCGGATCTGACATAAATGTCAGTTTGTCAGGCCAGCCCATGCGTGCCATAAAATGTAACATGAGGTATCGGAAATATAAACTTTATAAAGGTGATTTCAGATGCTGAATGGCAATAGCAGGTGAATTACAATAGCAGGCTTGATTGGAATTAGGTGTGATATGCAGAGGGGTAGTAGGCGTAAAGATACCAACATTGGAAATGAGACAGGAAACCTAGGTCTCAATTCAGTACAGGAGGATTCAGTACAGGAGGATGCAAAGAATAAATAGACATAAGTCTGACATTAGAAACCACAGTCACATCCTAAACAGAAGACCAGCATAGCAGAAAAGGGCTGAACTAGAGGCTTTTTGATCTATCTATCCATTTTTAGCACATAGTCCCCCCTTCCTTCAAGGACCTCATTGAAACATCCCCCCCATTTTGTCCTTACAAAAACCCTTGAGGTAGGTTAATCTAAGACAGGGTGACTGGTTCCAGATCAGCCAGTGAGCTTCATGGTAGAGTGGGGATTTGAACTCAGGTCTTTCTAGGTCTTAGTCCAAAATTCTATCCACTACACCCCTCTTTCCCCCTTATATGCTAATTTCCATTTGCTGAGAGTTTCCTTTTTAAAAAAACATGTGATATCATTCAGAAATAGCGTCCCCACACCTGCAGTCTGGAGTGGTATAATCCCTCATCATTCTGTCACTTCATTTCCACATCATTCTGTGGCATGTGTCAGCCAAGCCCCAGACAAACATAGACCCATTCAGTGTATTATCATCTTGAACGATTTGTGGATTGCAGCCACAATCCAGCATAAAGTAAGCTATGATTCGAGTCCATTTTAAATCAGTAGTCTTGAGCACATTTCACTCTGTGTTGGATTTTACCTAATGCATAAAGAATGGTTATACAAGAGAAAAGCACTGGTATGAATAATACAGTTGCCAGATTTCTGCAGATTTCCTCTTTGTTTCCAACGTGTCTGGAATGGAGGGGGAGAATTCATAACATCAATGTAAAACAGATAAAGAAATCTGGGAGTTGCAGATTTCATCTTCTGGCAAAATCAAATTACTATTGATCAGAATATATTTCTGAAGCCAGGCCAGTTTTTAAAGGGGGGTTGCCACTTTTGCCAACAAAATTAAGTCCATGAATACTTTTTGTAAAATAAAGAAAACATTCCAGGTGGCAACTTATGAGACTTTTCTGTCAAGTAGCTAATCAGATGTCAGAAAAGTGCAGCTAGAACCGGAGAATCAGGAAAACACCCCTTGGGGACCTGGTAACAAAATATTCCATTTTAAAGGGAGTTTGAGCCGGAAAGCGACGGCTGGGGACGGTGCACGGATGTTGGGTGTGTGAACGTGGATATAAAATCCGTTACTGAAGCATGCCGAAAGCGGATTAAACAGCCCGTCTGAACACACCCAGTGACAGCCAATGCTCCCTCTAAGCTGTGGAGTTTTGTGAGCAAATATTCTACTTTCTGAGCTACTGGCATTAAAGCTGTGAGCAAGTTATTTGGCCACTGCATAGATGAGTTTGCTCTGGAGCCATCCTTCCTGAGGGAATACAAAAATGTGTGAGCCGGAGGCTAAAAAACTGTGAGCTAGCTCACACTAACTCAGCTTAGAGGGAACACTGGTGGCCACTGATTTCTAACTTCTAGTTGACAATTAACAATAAAGGCAACATCCATTGCAAAAGAAAGCTAAGTATAAAAGTATTAGGATTCTGACTTTAGCCTAAGATTGATCAGGTTCAGAGCAACATAGTTAAGACAGCTTGCCCTGTATAGTTTTCCATTATTACCTAGAGGCTAAAGCATCAGGAATTTCAGCCTCAGCCAAGCTACGATCTTTCAGTGAAATCTGTACTTACTTGTGGTCCTTGGTCATCCTATCAGCTTTTTGTAACGTGTGAACTCCATACTAAAACTAAATCACGGCCCCCACCGGATCCCGATTCATATTGTGGGTTCATGGGAAGGGGAAAGGGGGCTGAACCCTTCCACATGATTTAGATAACTGAAACCTTCGTCTCTCTATGAACCATCACTAGCCCTTTAAAAGATGGGGATTCAGGTTAGAGCACCACACAGCTGTCATTTAATACTTAAAGACAAATGGAAAATCTGTCATCTCCATCTTTCCTAGCTTAATGCTTAGTGGAGAATACTTCTGTGTAAACATATTCAGGCCATTAGAATCTGACATAAAAGGTTCAGCACAGGTTCAGGTCCAACAACTTAACACATGACACAAAAACACATGACAACGACACAAAAACAAGAGGCAGATGCTCCCCTAGGGAAGAGGACTGGCTTTCACATTGGCCATTCTTCTTCCCTGTTCTGGATGGTCAGGGCTTGCCCACTTGTCAGATCTCAGAAGCAAGGCATGGTTGACCCTGGTTAGTACCTGGATGGGAGATCACCAAGGAAGGCCATGGTCACTACACCGAGGTAGGCACTGGTAAACTACTGCTGTACAGTTCTTTTTTTGAAAACCTTGTGGGGTCACCATAAGTCGGCTATGATGATGGCACTTTACACACACATTCTTCCTCCACCTACCGTTGACTTTCTAAAAGCTAACCTAGACATTACCTTTCTCAAATTCCAGTTGCTTTCTGATGATCACTGTCCATTTTTGCCACTTTAACATTTCTAAACACATTGTCATATGACAGCATGAATTTCCCTGCCAACACTTCATGTCTGCAGCAGCTGCTGTACAGGGTGCATCTATGCCCTGTTTGTTGACCCTCCAGAGCAAGTGGCTGTTCACTACATACGGGCCTAGATGGATCACTGATCTGATTGAGCAGGGCTCCTCTTATGTTCCTATCATGCTTTATTTGGGAACCATTCTTTGCCTAATGTGGTGTTTGTGTATGGGTTTTATGCCAGAAGGGTGGTAACGTGCATGCCCATGAGATGAAAGGTATTATGCCTTGACTTTGAAAGTCAAGACAAGTGCTTGGGAAAATGAAATGTTATCTGTATACCACATTTCTATCCTATCTTTCCTCCAAGGAGTTCAGGTCAGCAGACATGGTTCTACTTTCCCTCCTTTCACTGTCACAACAACCCTGTGAGGTAGGCAAGGGTGGAATTGACTAGTCCAAGATTGTCCAGTGAGATGAATGGTAGAGTAACACTCATTCTCCTCTGATCCCTCCCATCAATTCTTCTTCCAAGAAAGGTAGAAGGAAAGAAATACTTTCAGTGTGGGAGCCAAATTAGCCTAGTGGCCACTGATTTTTAACTTCTAGTTGACAATTAACAATAAAGGCAACATCCATTGCAAAAGAAAGCTAAGTATAAAAGTATTAGGATTCAGACTTTAGCCTAACAAGGTTGATTGATCAGGTTCACAGCAACATAGTTAAGACAGCTTGCCCTGTATATTTTTCCATTATTACCTAGAGGCTAAATCATCAGGAATTTCAGCCAGGCTACGATCTTACAGTGAAATCTGTACTTACTTGTGGTCCTTGGTCATTTTATCAGCTTTTTGTAATGTGTGTATATTTTTACTATTTTCAAAAAAAGAGAGAGATGGGGGGGGGGGTCTCCTAGAAGAGGAAATTCTTTTTGATCCTGACTGAAGGCTTGGTTTACCAATTGAGATGCTGCATCAATATTTAGAATGACTTGGTTGGGAGTATTTTTTTAAAAAAATCTTCTTGTATCTGCCTTTCTTAGAACAGACTATATAAATACTTAAATAAAATGTCTAGCAGGCAAGAAAACATTCCATCCTTCCTTCCGGCAGTCACTGCGTCTAGGAGAATGAAAGCTAGCAATGTTGTGTCAAAGCAGTTCTGCAATTAACTTATTTTCCTAGAGTTGTAAAGCAGCTTAGATATATAATTGACCAAACCATAGCCAAAATGAAAATGTTGCCAAAAGCATGGACCTTAGCAGGCTGACTGAAGAGCCAGATTTCGGCAGGCAAATATTTTGTGTGGCATGGTGGAGAAACAGCAGTTCTGGTGGATCCACGGCCACCACAGTCCCATCGATGAAATTACAAGTGGTGTGTGGCATAGGGCTGAAGTTGGAGAACAGGTACAGAGACAAAGAAGCAGCACTAAAGCTAGAAGCTATGGCTGGTGCAATGCTGCTGACAGAGAGCTGGAGCATATAAAAGGGCAGAGGTACTAAATGGTACACCGTCAGTGGACTTAGCTGCAAAGCAATTTGTTTCTTCTTCCTGCCATCCCTTCTAATCATTGTATGCTGAGAACCTGGCATGGCCATACAGTTGCCAACTCCGGCTCAGGGAGTTTCTGGAGGTTTAGGGGCAGTGCCTGGGGATAGTTTAATTTGTGCAGGGGAGGGAGCTCAGAAAGCTGTCATTTCCTCCAAGGGAACTCTCTGGGTTGACTCCAGGGCCCACCTGGAGGTTGGCAACCCTAGGCATTGGCACCAAGAGGGGAAGCAAAGGGTAAAACTGTCCCAGGGTACCACAAGGGTATGGCCCCTTAATGTATTGGTTCATACTGCCAAGGTTAGTGGACAAACAAGGTTGTACTCTTCTGACCTTTCTACCTTTGACTGGAGCAGTGGCTTATAGAGTAAAATAGAAGCCTATTTCTAAGAGTCAAACTAAATGTAATGGAGGCCATGGGTCCATCCTGTGGCCGCCGATGTCATTTTAGAAGCAGTTGTAGTATTTTTTTAAAAAAAAATGCCATGAAGCCCTGCTCCAGATTGGGTGTGGCAGCCCCCAGGGGCTCTTGCCCCCCCAGAGCTTTTTAAGTACCAGATTATCTATGCTTCTAAAATGGCATTGGCAGGCACAGAATGGACCTGTGGCCAATGTCACTTTATTCGATTATCATTCGTGGTTATCGACTGAATTTATCATTATTAAATATTCTAAACCACACTAGAAAATAGTTATTAACCCAATATTATATGTGCTATGTTATTTGCTTGATAATGTGAGGAAGGTGGTAAAGGAGGTGGGCACTTGCTCTCTGGCTAAGATCCTGCCAAAAATTAGTGCTGATGGAAGGATTTCTAGCTGCAGCCCAAAATGCCCTCTGAAATCCCGCTCTTGGCAGATGCGAGACAGTCTGGCAATACTATCTTATTTTAACTATGAATGAGTGACATTATGAATTAGTCACATTATGTAACTCCTCACTAGAAACAAAGATAAAGTGTGATCAATTATGACAAGAGTTCTATTCTTTTGTTTCAAGTGCAACAATTCTGAGAAGAAATTATAGCAATGTGATGTGTAAGATTTGGGAAGTATTCATCAAAAACATGGCTCAAGGAACATTTCAGTGTGAAATGTATTGATGAAATGTGCCTAAAAGATGCACCCCATTCATAGGTATTTAGTGAGCAAATTTAGCAAAACAGAGATTGGGTGATACAGTAGTAACTTTAGATTTTTGTGGACATGCCCTCCATAACCATCTACTTGATACATAAGTTGTTGTATGACTTGCTTTCTGGCTGGTTACCCGGGAGAAAAAGAACCACAAGGCGATTTTACCTCAGACATAGCCATTACTGGCCTGCAGTAAGGTAGATAACATAGGCTGATTTTGTAATATATCATTGGTGGTTTAAAGTATCCCCCTCAGAAATGACCCCCAATGTCCATTGTCATGAATTCCTAACTGCTTAGAAAAATCCAGTTCTGGTATGGGTATCAGAATAGGCTTTAAGATCTTCTTGTTTGCCAATGTCTAACCAAAAGTGGATGTGAGTAAGCCATGATAGATAATGCATCATTCCCTCATAAGACTGAAAACATCAGCCAGACCATATTCTTTGTTCAAGGGAAGAGGAAGACTGTTAAATGAAGAGCTGTAACTGTCAGAAAGATAGGTGGGAGAAGGAAGTAACCCCAGGCATGGTGCTGAGTAGAGTGTACAGAAGTTCACATTTAGTTCCTAACATTAGCACATTACCCCCAAAGAAAAGGAGAGGAAATTACATGATCTAATGAAGACTGACAGCCTTGAAGTCTGAGGCAAAGTAAATCTTCAAGAATATCCTCACAGCACGAATCATGGCAACATTTTCACTGTAGCAAATCTTAAGAGGAGTTAGTAGAGCATGTCACTGAAGCAGAAGAAACTGTGTTATTTTGACTATCAGACATAACCGCATGCATCATAGGACTTTTTGGTCTCAAGGGGAAACAACAGAAAATCAATTGTTAGAGGGAGACACCAAATAATAATGGGGCTACAGATTTGCTGAAATCCCATAACTGCTGTTTTTAAGTTTACTTGTAACTACTACCTAAAAATACTGATAGCAGCACATATTTTTCACTTAGAGTTGCCATTCTGTGAATTAGATATCGGTGATTTGTTTTTCAAAGACTGGCTGCATTTGAGTTATAGGTTAGGTAGGAGACTTAACTTGAGGCATAAACACAGTTCCTGACAATCTGCATTGATTACTTGTACATGGGGTGGAGGGTCAATCCCTACAGTACTTAATATGGAGAGTTTGGCCTTGGAATGTGCAAGGCTCATGTAAGAAAGAATTATGCTGAGAACATGAAGCAGAGATGAAAATGTACTCAGTATAGGTTGCACTCAAGGTGAGAGACATATCAAGCCTTTCAGTACAAGGACTTCGTACTTCTCTTTCTCTTGTTTACTCTCTCCCCATTTTCTGCTGTCTAAACGTGATGAGAAGAATACACAACAGGTTTAATGTTTTAAAAGGAAAGCCAGTTGGAAGAGATGGGGAGATAGTAGCTTCAATGGATTTACAAGGACCTGGAGTAAGCTAATTGTAATAGGAAATCAATCTGAGGATTGTTTGAACTGAATTGAATAGAAAACACATTTCTAGAATGGAAAACTCTCCTCCCCCCCACTTCCATTTGGATTGAAACTATCAGGCGCTGTACTTTTCATCAAGGTGTACTCTGTTTCAAATTTCAGGAAGCAAGAAAAAGGAAGTCTGACCACCTCCTGGGGGAAAGCTTTTGCCTCTGCCCTTCCCACACCATCTATCTGCATATAAGCTTTATATCAGCTTCTCCTGGAAGGGGTTGCACTTCCCCTGGCAAAACACGTTCATTTGCCCCGGTCACATGGGAGGTTTTGGGCCGGAAGAGGGACGGATCAGGTGCGGAGCAAATGGGCGCGATCTCAATGCAACATCTGGGAATTGGCGCGCACCCGTCCCCGATCTGTCCCTTTAGGCCTAAAATGCACACTAAAAATAAACCTAGTAAAAGGTAGAACCAACCTGACACGCCGCCCGTCGGATCACCAGCACGCCCGTCTGCAGAAGCAATCAAGGCTCCCAACCAAACTGCGCATGCGCACACACATAGGCATAATCTTTGTGGGGGCGGCGGGGCTTCAGCCCCCACCAAAATTTTCAGGAAGGTGCTCAGCCTCCCCTGGGAGCCACCCTTGCTCCTAGCAAAGCAATGCCTCTGGCCCAGCCCCAGCCCCA
>NW_015165272.1:575604-588024 GCF_001447785.1 Gekko japonicus | reverse complement strand
AAATAAAATACAGGCCCCGGTCACACGGGAGGTTTTGGCCCGAAAGAGGGACAGATCAGGGGTGCAGCAAACGGGTGCCATCAAACCGCAACATCTGGGAAGCGGCGCGCACCCGTCCCCGATCTGTCCCTTTAGGCCTAAAATGCGCACTAAAAATAAACCTAGTAAAAGGTAGAACCAACCTGACACGCCGCATCAAGCGCGGCCGTCGGATCACCAGCACGCCCGTCTGCAGGAGCAATCAAGGCTCCCAGCCAGACTGTGCATGCACACACATGCGCAGCCGGCGGCCTCGTGCTCCCGTCTGTGGCTTTCTCCCCGGCATCTGATCGTGCCGGGGAGCAACTGTGCGGCGGCTCAGGGGATCTGTGTGATCCCGCCACCGCGTGTCTCTTTTGGTGTGGCTTTCAAAAGCCGCACTTTGCCCGCAGCAATTTCCCCTCTGTGTGGCAGGGGAGTGCTACTGGATCCTAGCCTATGGCTAGAGACTCAAGTCTCCTCTATGGCATGTGGTACCTTTTATCAGCTTGGGCTGGTTCTCCAGGTACAGGCAATTCCTTGATAACCATGATCTGGCTACAGTGATCTATACTCTGATCACATCCAGTTGGATTACTGTATTGTGCTCAGTGCTTTTGAAAAGGGTTTGGAAAAGTCAATTGGTCCAAAATGCAGGAGCCAGGCTACTGGCAGGGGTTGATTGAAAGGATCGTATCATTTATGCACTGAAAGATCTGCACTGGTTACCCATCTGTTACCCATCTGGTTACCCATCTGTTTCTGGCCACAATTCAAAGTGTTGGTTCTTAACCTAAATGACTGGGCCCAAGGTACCTGAAAGACCATCTCCTTCCATTGCCCCCCCACAGCCAGAATAACAAGACAGACAACCGTTTGGAATAAAACAAGGGCCACTTTATTAACTATTTAACAGAACATTGCAGCAATAACAACTAAGCAAGCATGGAACAGGCAAGGCAGGTGTCACTCCCTGACCAACCCCCTTGCCCTTGAAGGGTGGGTCACCGAGCTCTGATCGTGAGCCAACTCTCTGGCTCATGTCCAGCAGCCCAGCGAACTGTTGCCCTCTAGGAGCACCTACCCCTGAAGCCTTCCAACCTGCAGGGAGGAGCCTGCCCTAAAAGGTTCCCAGTGGAGGTGATCACCATTCCCCACCCAGGACCATGAAATCCGAAGGCAGTTCCTGATGACCCCCTGTTCCCTAATGGAATATGCCTTAAGGTGCTCACCATTTCTGTTTTGCTTGCACAAACCTGCCACAGCCAAGGCCAAGCCTCTGCTTTGGCCTTTGCTCCCCACTCAGCATCCTAATGCTGACCTAATCCCTTGCTGCAAGTCCTGTAAAAATATCCCTTTGCCCTTATCAGACAAATGCACCATGTCATCTCTATACAGTTCCAGGAAAATGACCCATATATCAGGGTGCAGCAAAAACATACCCAACCCAGTATTCATGGCCTTTCTCAGCTGCCTGTTAACTTTGCATCTGGCATGGTCAATAAACCTGGGGTCCTCCAAGTTTCGCCACACCTGGCGGGGCACTATGGCTGACCATACTATCTTCACGCCGGGCCACCTTGCTCTTATCCTTGCAAGGTCTGCCTCGGCCTGCAACACAAGGGCCTTGCCCTTCAATAGACCCAGATAACTGCCCCCCAGGTGTATTACCAGGACAGGAGGAGGCCCCCTCCTCTTGTCAAACAGCAGGGGAAGGAGCGCGGGCCATCGCATGCCACTCCTCCTCAGCCATTCCACTTCCACCCAAGCACTAAGGCCAAGCTCACAGCCGCTGGATGTCCTTCTGGCCTGAAGTGCTGCCCAGAAGACCATGCTGTGGCCACAGACGGTAATCCTTTGTCTTGTTCCGCGGCCTGCAGCATCTGTAAAAAGAACATTATTACTAAATCAGCTAACCTTATGGGATATTTAAACAACGCACTTCCGGACATAACCCTTGTAGTGGCGTGACTTCCAGCAATCTATCCACTGAATCTGGCTGCCCATATACCCCGTGGCCGCTGCAATTGATGTGCCCCCTATCCGGACAGAGTGAGTTCCAAAGCCACTTCGCACACACCCTCCTAAGATGGCCACCTTGTGCCTGCCCCTCGGAGCACCTATGATGGCTGCCCCTTCCCAAGGCCGGCTTACAGAGTAACCACCCCTCCCACAACGTTGGGATGGAAGTGCTTTTTACCCTCTAAGTGTGGGGGGGAAATAAAAACTGGAAGTGTGGCTCAGCACAGCCTCACCAACTGCAGCCACAGAGGTATGCATGGGTGGGGGGAGATTTTTTTTAATACAGAGAACGGTGCGGGGCCGCTGCAAGCTGCCCTGCAACCGCAAGCCCCCGCCGCCGTCCTATTCCCGCTGCCTCCGACTGTCCACCCCCACACGCTCAACCGCCTCCGCCGCCGAATTGGAGCGCCACTGCCACCCACGCTGCCACGTACAAGTGGCCATTCGCCTTGCCGGGGCCGATCACCTATAGCCCAGCCGCCTCCGCCATCTCTAATGTCACTGCCGCTACCCAATTTAAGGCCCTCACTGAATCGCCTGAATTCGGCGCCTTCTCCGTACAAGGCCGCAACAAGGCCGGCACTCCACAGCTCCACTCTGCATGCTCTGTACCAAACGAGCACGCAGAGCAACTTCCAGGAGCGGGAGCGGAGCCTGGCCCTTTGAAATGGCCAGCTCCGACCCCGCGTCAGGACACATAGCATCCTGCTTTGTTGCCATTCCAATTCTTTGGGGCGGCAAAATAGCCCCTGCCCACCATTGGCGTTGCCGGGCGGGCGGGAGCTCCATACTATCCAGTCTACATGTTACTATCTGCCTTGCAAGCCTTGCTTTCTGTTCTCCCACCTTCTGAAAAGAGGTGGGTGGCAACTGCAGACCAGGCACCAATACTCTGCACCAATGTCAGTCAATTCTATTTCTACTTGGAGCATTTACATTATTTGCACATGGGTGTGGTTTGTGTTGGTTCATTATTAGTAAGTTTCTGACTATACATTGCTGTATACTTCTCTCATGGACATCCATGACTATAGTCTTGTTTTTGCCAGAGTCATCCTTCATACTGTCAATATATTTTCATCCATTACCGTTGGTTCTACTTTAAACATTATTATTGGAATTAACTGTTGACCAGACAATATAACTTTTCAAAAGTCCTATGAAAAAGAATATGTACCATTGGATGTTCTTTAATAGCAATAGTTTCTTGAGACAGATCGTGCTTTCCAACCCTAAGAGGAATTTTCTCAGCCTGCCTATTTAAATTTCCCGCTATTTAGCCAATTCTGAAATAAGGTTGCCAGCAGCTAAATGAGCAGACTCATCTGGCTCTGTATAGATTAATCAGTCAATTAAATCTTGCAGGACAGAATGTCAAATAAGGAAAACAGCTGTTTTGTATCATTTCAAAATAATTCACAGATAATAAGTATTCCAATATTAACACATGATAAATTGTGATTCAAGATTAATATGAAGCATAAATGGAGTCCCCGTGTTTAATTAATTTTAAGGGGAACACACACACACACAATCTTGCAGTCAAGGGAAATTTACACTATAGCCACAAGCATTCCGTAATTACTTAATTGTACATAAAACACTGTTGTTATTTATTTATTTATTTGATTTCTATTCTGCTCTCCCCCACAATTGTGGGGCTCAGAGCGGATTACAGCATAAATAGACAAACATAAACAATTTAACAATTAAAACTAAATATGCACATCAGAATCAATTAACCAGATGTCATAAAAAACTATTCCACTGCCCCACTGTTCCTTGGAGAGAGAGGAGGGGAAAAACAAAGGCAGTATATAAATAAAACTCCCTGGTCTCATCCATACATCTGGCGATACAGTTCTGTTTTGCAGGCCCTGTGGAATTGAGCTAAGTCCCGCAGGGCCCAGGTTTCACTCAGAAGTGCATCCCATAGAGCAGGAACTATTGCATAGAAGACTCTAGCTCAAGTTGAGGGCTGATGAATGGTCTTTGGCCCTGGTACAGTCAGTGTGTTGTTGCCTAAGGAGTGTAAAGCTCTCTGGGGGTATACCAGGAGAGGCAGTCCCAAAGATGTGTTGGTCCCAGACTGTGAAGGGCTTTAAAGGTTAAAACCAACACCTTGAACTTGATCCAGAATTCAATCTGGAGGCAGTGCAGCTGGCAGAGCACTGGCTGGATATGTGCTCTGATAGGGTTCCAGTTAGGACCCTCGCTGCTGCATTCTGAACCAGTTGAAGTTTCCGGGTCAGTCTCAAGGGTAGCCCACCACAGAGCGAGTTGCAGTAATCCAGTCTGGAGGAGACCATTGTATGGATCACAGTGGGTAGGTACAGGTGAGATAGGAAGGGAGCCAGCTGCTGAAACCTGGCATAAATACAAGAATGCTGACCTGGCCATGTTCGTGATCTAGGTGCCCTTGAATACAGGCAGAGTAAGACAACAGAGCAAGGCAACAGAGCTATGACACAGTCAAGAGTCCAGTCCAGAGTTCAAATACCGGTTTAGCAGCAGCCACAGTTCTTGGGTTGTTCAGGAAAGAAGAGTCAAGGGACTTCCGGTTGATGGCGACACACTTGCGAACTCACCTTCTGGACCTCCTGGGGGTGTCTCCGTGCTCCGGCGGAAGGAGGGGGCGAGCAGGCTCGTAAACCCCCCCAGGGGCCCGGCGAAGGGGCCCTGGCCAAGGAGCTCTGAGGGGTAGCCGATGGCGGAATGCCAGAGAATTGAGGTGCCCCTTCGCTCCGGTGGTTCTTCCATCTGAGAGACCGAATGGTACAAGTGAAGCTAACTGGGTCAAGTGCAGGAGATCGGGCGTGAAAAATGATGAAAGAAGCGTGGTCGGAAGGCCAACTATGAACGTGAGTCACCTGGGAAACAATTTTTGAAAGAAAAGACGCTCCCTGCCCTACTCCGCGGAACGGGAAAAGTGAGCGGGGGGGATGCCTCCCATGCGCATAAACTGTTGAGCGAGGGGGGGGCAGAAGAGAAATGCAATTAAATTGCCCAGAAGTACTTACCCAATCAAGCTAAGTGGTTAAGCGCATATTCAGAGACTTTAAAAAACTTTCCGAAAGTAAACAAACAGTAAAAAGATGGCGGGGAAGAGGGACAAAGACAAAGAAAGAGTTTTGAAAACAAAACCAGAGTCCCCTAAGCCGGAAACGACCAGTGAGACGGCAAAAGCTATAGCTGATTTCATGCGCCCTCTACTGGAACAGCTGAATAACTTCAAAGAGCAGATGTCCGTAGTAACACAGAGCATTTCAGTGCAACAAATGCAAATAACTGATCTGATTCAAGTAATGAAGCAGGATGCTGAGAAAGTAAAGGAAGTAGCCGAATCAACGCAGAAAGTGAAGAAGAAAGTGCAAAAATTGGAAAAGAAACCCTCTTCTTTGGAAGATCAAATGCTACAAGTACAAATGGATAAGACCAACATGGTCCTGTGCTTCCAGGGGGCGCCAGAGAACAAAGGAGAGAATCTTAAGCTGCAACACCCCTGAAGGCAGGGGAGAATGCTGTTAGAACGCTAAAGGATATTCCATTTGAAGTAAGACAACGCAGAAAGAAATATAAAGAACTTGTTCTCTTTCTCCAAACAAACTCAATTGGATATAAATGGCTATTTCCAGAAGGCATGGCATTTAAGATCAAAGAGAAGAAGGAAAAGATTGACTCTGTTCTGAAAGCTCAAGAATTTCTAAAGGAACAGCTGGGAAGGCCAGCGGACGAGAAAAAAGAAGAAAACAGCAGGTCCAGTGGCGAGCTGGAAACTGGTTCATCTGGTGAGGGCTCTCTGTCTGAGCAGGGGGCAGCAGCCCCGAAAAGTCCCTACAAGTTGCGGAAGAGAAGAGAGAAGAAGAAGTAAAAAGGCTGAAGGACTCTGGATTGTGCCTTTGAGAACTTTGGTTCCTGGGGGTGATTGGGGGCACTGTTATCGGGCAGTTAAATGTAAACTGGGAGAGTAAAAAGTTTTAAAAGTTTGACACAGTTCATAAAAAGAAAAACGATGAAAAGACTGGATGTATAAAAGCTAGTTGGAGGATCTCCTCTCTTGGGTTTTTAGATAGTAGTGGGTACTTTACTTTCTCCCGTATGTGTAGTTTTCCCCTCCCTTTTTTCTGTTGTAGTTTTTTGTAGTGATAAAAAAATCAATAAAAAATCCCCTCCGGGGGCTCAAAAAAAAAAAAAAGGAAAGAAGAGTCAAGGCTGTCCAAGGTCATTGATCAGCAAGGTTCAGGCAGGTCCAAAAAGCAGAATCAAGGGTCAGTCCAAAGGTCACAGGAGTTGTGGTTGTGAAGTTCACAATGCTGTGACAAGTTGCTTCCACAGTTTGCAGTTCTCCAGGTCTCATTTATATAGGCATTCCTTAACAAGCCTGATTTACAACCATCTTCTTGGAGGTGTTTCTGCACTTACTCAGAACTGCTATCATTAAGCAGTTGGCGCTGAGGCAAGAGGCAAGCACTCTGTCTGCTTGTTCTTAAGTCTTGTCAGAGCCTTTCTCTTCACTGTTCATTTACTGAAAGGGAGCCTGGTGGGCTACTTTCCTGCAGCTGTGCTTCATCGGCTACTTCAGAGCTGTGCCTAGGTCAGCTGCCAGCAATGAATTTTGAGGCTCCTGTATCTCTAATTCACTAACTTTAGCTGGTTCAGAGCTGGCTGCATGTGGCTCCTCAACTCCTGAGGAGTCTTCAGCCACACTGGACTCAGGCTGGTCAAGCTGGCCCACAACACTGGGCCTCCATTGACAGGGAGGCATCCAGAGTCATGCCCATGCACTTCACCATTGGTACTGGTGTTGGGAGGGCATTGTCCAAGATCAGGAGCTGGATATCCCATCCCAGGTCCCCCTTTCCCAGCCACAAGACCTCCTTCTTTGATGGGTTTAGCTTCAGCCTGCTCTGTTTCAGCCATACAGCCACAGCCCCCAATCCCCTTGCCAGATTTTCTGGGGCAGCACCCAGCTGGCCGTCCATCAACAGATGTAGCTGGGTGTCATCAGTATACTGGTGACAACCCAGCCCAAAGCTCTGTACCACCTGGGTGAGGGGGCACATATAGATGTTGAATAACACTGGGTAGAGAATAGCACCTTGAGGGACACCATATGCCAGTGGATGCCATGGTGAAACTCCCTCCCCTACTGCCACCCTGTCCCTGACCTCAGAGAAAGGAGACAGACCACTTTAAGGCAGTCCCCTGAATCCCCACGTTGGTAAGGCGGTGGGTCAACAGGTCATAGTCAACCATGTCAAATGCATGAATCAAGTGGAGACAAATCTTAAATTCCCTAAAGTCTTCCATATATCAAATGTCACATTTGCAGAGCTCCAAACTCAGAAGCTACACTCACTATTAGAAAACAATGTTATTTGTTAACAACCAAAAGCAATGGCTTAGATCATCCAAGGTTTTCTACAGGCAGAATGATTTCCCTCACAAAATCCAACTGTCCTGCCTCTCTCAGAAACCTGAAATGCCCCTACCCAAATCTTGTTCCGGAGGGACAGGGGACCTCCAAGAACAAAATTGGGGGGGGGGGACATTTAGGCTGAAGAGTGGAGAGGTGAAAAAGTTTCAGTCCACAAGTGGAAATATTTTCTGTGGAAAAACCTCTGAGACATAAGACAATGTTTGCATTCTATTAATATAAACAGGGACCCACATGAAATGCATGAGGAAATTCCATCACTAGCCCCAAGTTTTTGCTCCTCCACTTTTTTATTCCCCCCTCACTACCGCCACCACTTTTCTCCCCCTTCCCTTCCCATGCCTACCTTTTCTTCACTGAATCTTTCTCCCCCTTCCTCCCTTTATGCCCAGCTCCCACCTCTTTCCTTCTTTGCCCTCCTGCCACTGTCTCCCTGGTCCCTACTCCCTCCTGTCTGCCATTTTTCTCCTGCTTGCCCTTCTGCCATCCCCTTTTCTTCCCTGCCTTCCCACCACCACCTGTCAACATTCTGTGTTATTGTTAAGTCTAGCTGTAGATCTGTGGCATCTATGTGACAGGAGCAGACAACTCTAGGTGACAGTAGAGCTGGCTCTGACCGGTTCTGGCTGGTACTTGCCAGAGCTAACTAGCAATGACTAAGCATTGGCTCTGATTGGCCAATGGATGTATAAGTACAGTGAAGTACTATGTATGTATTCTTCTTGGAAAATTGGTTGTCAGCGGAGCATTACGTCACTCAGTGTAAAGATTTGGTGGAGGCTTTGTAAAATATACTGTAAATAACTTTTACACAAGCCTTGAAGACTCCAGTCTTTATTGGATACCCTTGCACCCGTGCCCGGTCTGCAGTGGGCTAACACCACGCAATATTGACACCACCTTCTCCTCTTCCTCCTTCCTCGCTGTGCTGTTCCTTTCCCATCCAAGGCCAGCCATCACCCAGCAGACTGGCCACCCTCCCTCCCTGCTCAAAGGGCTCAAGCTCAGGGCCTACCTCTTCTGGCTATCACCAGCTTTCCCCCCCTCTCTCCTCCTCTTGGCAGCAGCAACAGGCTCTGCTGCTGCCACCACTTCCTGGCCATTGCTGCAAACCAGCTTCATGCCTGCTCAGGTTCCCCCACTTCCAGAGAGCCCCGCAGGCCCTGGCTTGGCTACCTCCCCAATTTGGCACCTGAGGTCTGGTGATGCAAGAGACTGTATTTTCTATAACATTGGGAGGGTTTAAAATCACCTTTTCCCAACGTTTTCAGATTTTTTCTCTCTACAAATCTCTGGGGCTTCTCAAGGTTTGTAGAAATATTTCCAGCTGTACCCTGCCCTCATGTATGGATTTTTTGATCCCCACTCTGAAGGCCAGGTTCCGTATGAGATAGATGATAACTTATCACTGCACACTAAGTCAAGACATAATGCCAAACAATGTTATATGAGCAGTCTTCTTCCTTTTATCTCCTCCACTCACAGGCTTTGATTCCCTCCCTCCTTGGCAGTAAACTGCAGTGATTTGCAATGCTGATTTACAATATAAGATAGCTTTGTAACAGTGCCATTCTAAGAACACTTTTGAAGAAGAAGAAATTGGATTTATACCCTGCCCTTCACTACCCAAAGCAGTCTCAGAGTGGCTCACAATCTCCTTTCCCTTCCCCTCCCCTCCCCACAACAGACACCCTGTGAGGTAGATGGGGCTGAAAGAGCTCTTGAGAGAACTGCTCGTGAGAGAACAGCTCTGAAATAACTTATGACTGACCCATGGTCACACCAGCAACTGCATGTGGATGAGTGGGGGATCAAACCCAATTCTCCCAGATTAGAGTCCGTGCTCCTAACCACTACACCAAACTGGCTCTCATAGACTTGCATAGGATTCTTAGTAGAGCTGCTTAGGATTTCGCAGAGCAAATCAGATTATATAAAAAAGGAGGGGGGGGAAGGAACTACAGAAGCCTCACATTCACTTATATAACACCAAACCATGATTAGGTGTTACAACCTAACTCAACTAATATCAGTTGCAGCCAAGCATGATTCATAATTCTAATGCTTTGGGGTGTGTAGGGGGTATATTTTAAATACACATGTGAAATTGCCACTTAATCTAACAGCTGGCTTTGTAATGATTAGAGTACTCACTAATGACTTTGGCCTGATCGTCATCTATCCACACTGTTGTATTAATTCACAATATTGTTGCTGTACCAGTTGGAACACATTGCTGTTCATTGATATTGGCACTAGATGTAATTATAAGTCCTGTAGGACTGGCCAGAAGAACCACCACCTGTACATCCTGGCACGATGCAGTTCAGCACCTTGCCAGAGCTGCAGCATTTGTTACTGCTTCAGCTTTCGCAACAACTGCTGTGACTTTAGAATCGCAAACTCAAAGTAAAATGGCTTATTTATTTATTTAAAACATCTGAGCCCCATTTTTCTACCATTTTAGGGCCTTCCCCTTAGCAGTTCTCAATTAAACTTAAAACTCAGTCATCATAAACTCAAAAATTGTCCTACTTAGATTTATTTGTTTGTTTATTATTTGCATTTATATCCCGCCCATCCCACAAACAGGCTCAGGGCAGGTAGCATCATTAGAAAGAATACAATTTCAGTTTATAACATTAAACATTAAAACGCGATAAAGCATTATAACAATTAAAACAATGGGTTACAAAGTTCTATAACTTTGGCTATAAAGTTCTGGCCCGATGGTGCAGTGAGTTAAAGGCCAGTTGTCAGTGGTCAGTAGACAGGTGACAGACGGGTGGCAGCAACCTCAGGGAGGCCATAGATGGGCGCCCACCGCCTCAACCAAAGGCCTGGCAGAATGTGAAAGCAGAAGCAAACGTAACTTACCAACTCAGCTGTTAGGTTTATGTCCAAAGGCTGCATTGTCAGGGATGCTCTAGGCCGGTCCCGCATTGAGCAGGGGGTTGAACTAGATGGCCTGTATGGCCCCTTTCAACTCTGTGATTCTATGGTTTGCAGTTAGATCCAGGCTTAAATGCATGCAATAGTAGATGGGGAAATAGAAGCGTAGCCCAGACATTCAGCAGCTAGCAGAGATCTTCCCAAGAATACTTTCCCTTGCTTCCCTTGATTGCCTGAATTTGAGAAAGTAGACTGTGGCAACCCTATTAAGTAAAGGTAAAGGTTTCCCTTGCTGGAAAGCCAGTCGAATCCAGCTCTAGGGGGTGGTGCTCATCATTCCAAGCCGAAGAGCTAGTGCTGTCCGAAGACTTCCCTGTGGTCATGTGGCTGGCATGACTAAATGCCAAGGCGCACGGAACGCTGTTACCTTCCCACCAAAGTGGTACCTATTTATCTACTTGCAATTTCTTGCTTTCAAACTGCTAGGTTGGCAGGAGGGCAACCCTATTAACCCCTCATAAAGGCCATGCAGAGTGGGGTCTACTAAAAGAATTTAGTCTATGAAGTGGAGCACATACAGGAAAGGGCATTCTTATAGCTTTCTTAGACCCAGCCTGTTTAGGGCTTTAAACCAGTTTTTTGCTTTAAACGTCTAAGGATACTTAAGGCACAGTATTGCCTCATCAGTATGAATGGTAATTACCTCATCACTGAATGGTAATTCAGTGCTATTAATACTACTTAAGACAGAGGTCACCCTGACCTGGATAGTCCAGGCTAGCCTGTTCTCGTAAGATCTCGGAAGCTAAGCAGGGTTGGTCCCATACTTAGATGGGAGGTCACCAAGGAAGTCTGGAGTTGCTATGCTGATTTTGGCAATGGCAAACCATCTCCAGATGCCTTTTGCCATAAAAACCCTGTGGAGTTAAGTCAGCTGCAACTTGATGGCTGTTTCCACCACTGACAGAAGTCAGCTTAGTGTTTGCTAAAGAAGCCTTTCCATAGGCAATGATTTACTGTGCTTAATCTAACCAATAGCCATAGATGGATGACAAAAAGTCAGCAATACAGCTAGATTTGAGTCCAGTAGCACCTTAAAGACCAAGAAGATTCTTGGAGTTTAAGCTCTGGAGAGTCAGCGTTTTCATTTTTCTTTTCATTTTTCCAACTTTGATGAATGGTCCTTTGCCGTATTGTTTCCTAGAAAGCCCAAAAGGACCATCATTACAAAAGAATAATATGTGACAGTGTGCCTATTTCAGACTGTTAACTTGATTTAGAAAGCAATCCTAAATAAGGCTGAGTTCAGACATGTCTTCAGATCCAACTTCGATGCCAATTCCTGATGGATCTAAAGTGCATGATTAGACAGCAACCGCTGTGAAAGGTTCCGCAGTTGTCAGCACTCCATCTTGGTCCACCCCTAAAAGGAAGTAAAAAGACACCTGGGAAAGTCCGGTCCTAATGTTTGCCGATGGGCCATGGACAGATTTTCCCTAGTCTGATCACTCAAGCGTGTTCTCAAGCCGTCGGGATGGTTTGCTCATTCCATCTCGACTGGGCGTCATTTTTTTTGCTCACTTAGTGATAACCGCATAATTGTCCCTGTCTCTAGGCCAGCTTTGAAAACGAGCAGGAAAGGGAGTGATCTTTGTCAGGCGACCATGGCTCACTGTGAGCCAAAGGGATCACAGTGCTAAGTGGAAGGATCAGCGTGTAGTCAAAGGGGAGACTTGACTCCCAGAAGTTGGAAAGCACATGTGCAAAAAACTGCACCCTCGTTTGCGCGCATGCGCAAAAGCAGGCAAAAAATTAAAACCCTCACCCATCCACACCATCTGATCGCACGGTGATGGGCTGAGCCCACAGTGAAATGGGTTATACTGGGATGTCTGACTGAGCCACTCTGTTTCAAATACCAACAGATAAAATAGGAACACTTCCAGACCACACCAAATGGCACGTCTGACTGCAGCGTAGGTCTATTCAGAATCCTACTCAAGTCTATTCAGGCCCCTGCCACACCAGGGGGGGGGGGTAAATGGGGGGCA